>NW_015555819.1:646845-650216 GCF_001515605.1 Sinocyclocheilus anshuiensis
TTTTTTTTTTTTTTCTCCCCTTCAGTTTCTCAGGAGACTTGCATTCAGAATTCCTCCTCTTGTTTCCATAGTGACACTTTTCCCTCCTTTGTATAAGCATGTGCACTATGCGTTTCCGTGGATAGACGTTTCACGGCGAGGAGCGTTTGTTGGTGTTAATTACCGTAAAGGGTGTTCATTAACAGCTGTTACAATTATTTTCCATCTTTGGGCGTAATTAAATCACCCTGTAAAATCTGCATAATTACGATCTGACTGATAAAAGACAGATATTCATGCTTTATTTTTTTACATGCCGTCCATCACTCAATTTACATTTGATCTGTAGAGCATTTATATAGTGTAGTATAAAGTAACACACATGACGCAGCTTCAACTTCCTCTCTCAGTGGAAACTGCAAACCTATTATCTGCTACTCAGACCAGTGGGTGGTAGATGGAAGTGCTCGATCACCTCAGTCAAACAAGAAGGTCTAATGATGAGCTCTTAAATTGTTCTCACAAAAAGATCACCTGAAAAGTGTGAAGCCTGGGGGTAAAACTCAATTCATTATATTCATTATAATCATCATAATTTTAAAATAAAACCAATTTAAAACTAATCAAAATAAAACACTGAAAAAATTAAATATTTTATTTGTTTACCTGCATGTCATGTGACCATAACCAATGTCAGAGAAACGTGAACATGCACACTGTAAAAAATGACCGTGAATTTAACGGTAAAAAACTGTAAAAATGCTACAGTAAAAACCTGTTAAATGGTTAATGGTAAGTTCCCCTACTATATATGGTGAAAAACTGTATTGGACATTACATGTAATTTTGCGGTAGTACACCATTTTTGGAAGTGGAAAAAGAACGTATAATTTACAGTGAATAACCCTAAATTGACATTCCCAGCATTCCCTGCATTACATTTCAAATTTGATGTTTGTTTTTTTGTTGAAGTAACTATGTTTCTTCTTAGTTTTTTTTTATCTTATCAGTTTTGTACATTAGGGTTGCATGTTACACCTAATGTTGTTAAATTAATATTTATTGCATTATTTCAGTTTCATATGTGTTACCATGATGGTGTTTAGTGTTTGTGTGAATGACACTGTGCACACGTATAATTTACAGTGAATAACCCTAAATTGACATTCCCAGCATTCCCTGCATTACATTTCAAATTTGATGTTTGTTTTTTTGTTGAAGTAACTATGTTTCTTCTTAGTTTTTTTTTATCTTATCAGTTTTGTACATTAGGGTTGCATGTTACACCTAATGTTGTTAAATTAATATTTATTGCATTATTTCAGTTTCATATGTGTTACCATGATGGTGTTTAGTGTTTGTGTGAATGACCCTGTGCACTTTCTATATATGTTAATATTTAAAAGCTGCTTGTGATGGGCTTTGGTTCATCATGTGACTCTCAGATACCGAAATTTTGGCTTCCCTTACCTTCCTAGCTGTAACCTTGCCGGCACCAGTCAATTTTATAAGATCAGCTAAAAAAGTCTTGTTCGGTTTCCTTTGGGGCTCCAAACATGAAAGAATGAGAAGAGAGATATTGTATAAACCAGTAGCTATGGGTGGGCTAGCAGTTCCAGAAATAAGCATTACATTGGAATCAATGTTTTTGACTCCTATTCTGAAAGCTTGTCTAAGTGAGAATCAAGAAATCTTGTGGCATTGTTTTGCTAAGCTTTGGGTAGGCCAGCAGGTAGCCAATGCTTGGAAGATTAGACGTCCACAAAATAAACCTCATGCTGAATTTAGACCAAATATATACGAAAGGGTGATATCTTTCTTAAGAAAATTTAAAGTGTCAGATATCCCGATAGAGAAAGTTAATAGAGTGATGGCGGCGATATCTCCGGTGGGAAAACTTTTTGAGTCTGATTGTATTAAAGTATGGAAGAATGTAAGCAATGTGTTCTTATTTAATGCACAAAAAGACATTGCTTGGCAAGTAGTGCATCAAAGTCTACCTACTCGAGTGTTTTTGAAAAAAAGGAATTGTTCAGAGTTGAATGCCCAAAATCTAAATGTGGAGAAGATGAGTCCATCAGCCATCTTTTTTGGTCTTGTAAATATGCTAAGAAGGTATGATTTTCTGTACAAGAATGGTTAACTGACTTATATAGATTCCCAAGTGAAATGGATGTTCTGTATGGAGAGCTGAACAATATAGACCCTGAGGAATGGATTAGATGGTGGACAGTTATCAATGTCATCAAAGAAGGGATATGGAAAGCAAGAAATAATCCTTGCTTTAAAATATATGATATACCAGCGGGAACAGTGATTAACTCAAGCCTTGTTTCAACCAGAGACTATGTGCTAAGAGATAGAAACTCTTTATCTTTGATGGAAACACTTAAGAAATGGAAATGTTAATTTCCTTCCCCAATTTTTGAACATTTTGAATGATAGGTATGGGAAGAGAGTTTCCCTTTCTTTGCCCTTTTGAGTGCTGTTATAACTATGTATTGAATTGAATGATAAATAAATGTTTTTAAGGAAAAAAACAAAAATAAAAAAAAAATGTGACTCTCAGTGTATTATCAGTGTATTACAAAGGTACAAAACAGATTTCAGTACTTCAATAAGGTTAGTATATTAACATTATATCAGTTAATGAAATTACAGTATTTAACTGTAAATTTAAGTTAAAAGCGTAAAACCTACAATGTTGCTGCCATATTTTTTATGGTAAAATTCTGGCAACCACAGCTACCATTTTTTTTACCGTAAATTTTGTGGAATTTTTTTTTACAGCGCAAATGTGACTAGGGATGCCACTAACGACTATCTTTATTTCGATTAATCTATCGACTAATTTGTCGATTAATCTAAACGATTACTTTCCCACCCAAAAAAATCAACAATTTTACTTAAGAACATTTTATTAGACTATATTTCATTAAACCAAATAAAGTAAAGTAAAAAAGTAAAGTGCAACATAAAGTGAAAGAAGCGGATCAAGTTTGGGCACCCCTGATCTAAACGATTAATTTCCCAACCAAAAAAATCAACAATTTTACTTAAGAACATTTTATTAGACTATATTTCATTAAACCAAATAAAGTAAAGTAAAAAAGTAAAGTGCAACATAAAGTGAAAGAAGCAAGTGTCCATCACATAGTCCAAATCACTGAAATCAACGTTTTATAGTATTATAGTGTAAGAATGACAATATATCCACGTGTTCTAGTCTACTAATAATAAAATTATAATCAAAAAACACATTTTAAAGGAGTATTTACCAAATAAATGTTATGTTATGAAATGTTATTTAGCAGAATTTATTTATTTAGGAGAAAAATGTAAATGTGCAGTATTTCTGAAAAAAAAGATTTTTTTTTTTTTTTAATAAAATC
>NW_015555819.1:650856-654840 GCF_001515605.1 Sinocyclocheilus anshuiensis
AAAATCGAATAGTCGAATAAAATCGACGAATCGCAACAGCCCTAAATGTGACACTTAATTATTAAAATATTTATTTTAAAATCTCAGGGGTATTTAAAATAAGAAAGATATTAGGTGAAATAGGATCAGATGACAAAAAACAAGTTGCTGAATTTGTGCATTTTAATGTGCTTGAAAGACAAATGCCTTCCAAAGTAATACATGGTAAAATAACCGACTGAGTGATAATTCAAATAAAAATGATTGTGTTTATCAGTAGTTGATGCAATGTTGAAACATGTCTTAAACTTGAAATGCTTTTTGTAAATCCAGTGGTGTACCCACCTGACTAATGACTGATCTCTGTGTGAATGTCCAAAAAACTGAAGACTAGTATAAGCAGTAGGCTATTTTAGAAAGGAACTTTTAAAAGATGAAAAAGAGGATTAGGGAGAATCAATAAATTATGAATAAATTGCTATTGTGTAAATAACATGTAATCATGTAATCCATAAAAAAGTATTTGTAGTCTGATTAGGAGTATTTTAAAATATAATATAATATAATTACAAGTACTTAATTTTTGCAATCTGATTACGTATCCAGATTACATGTAACTACCCAAGTTACTACCCAACTCTGAATGCAAATATATTGTATATAATTCAATGATCGCAAATGACATGCCTACAAACCTGCTGAACTAAAAGTATTTTAAACGATCGAAAATGTGCATCATCCATTGACAGGGCTGTCAGTAGATTTTGGCAAAAGACAAAAAGTAAAATTACTTCTGTAGGTTTCCAAACACCTGCTGTATGTTATGTTACAATGGAGCAAAGCCTGTTTCCCAAACCAGGACATATATTGCTTATTATAGGACATATCAAGTCAAGTCAAGTTGAGCTTTATTGTCATTCTGCTGCATGTGGGGACATACAGTGGAACGAAATGTCGTGCCTCACAGGACCACGGTGTTACATAAATACAGGCATACAACAATGAGGTAAAACAGTAAAAACCTATACAGTAAAGCAGTAAAAACCTATACACAACTAACCTACTGACTGATTTTGATTATAAATATACTATATATATAAACATAAACTCCACCAGCGATGAACAGTGTTTTGTCACTACCACAGCATTGTTACACCACTCTTTGTTGACGTACACACACAAGCCACCCCCGCGAGTCTTACCAGACAGTGCTGTATCTATATATAGTATCTGTATATATTGTGCATCATTACCGGAGCCATCGGGCACAAAGATGCTGAAACAAGGCCTTTTAACAAAATGTCAAAGGTTGTCTCCTCAGCACGAAAATAGCTCGAAAATACTAGCAAACACAGAAAATTGCAGGTCATCTTGTCACCTAAAGTTTAATGGAAAGTAACAGAATAATAATAATATAACCACTTTATTGAATTTGTTAGCAGGCTTAAATAAAGTACTACCTTTATTGTTCATTAATAACTTGCAACCAAAATGCATGAATGTTGCTTAAGTCATTTGTGTCCAATAAACTCTGAAAGCAAACAGAGCTGTATGTAAAAGACTGATGATGACTGAAGCTCTTATGTATACTTTAGATGAATGTGTTGGAAAACATGCAGTAGAGATTATAGCCTAATACCTAGGTTGCTAACAATGTTGTTTCTGCAAAATCCAATTGGTTTATCAATAATTTTCTGAATCGAGAAATCACTCCACCCCCCAAAAAAAGAAGAAAAGAAGCATGCTTTCCCCTTCCACACATCTACAACTTAATGTAGATCTCAGTAGAAACTGCACACTTATTACCTAATCAAAAGTGTCTGCTGTCCACACTAGTAGGTGGTAGATGGAAGTACTCAATCACTGCAAGACAAACAAGATGGTCTAATGATGTCAGGGATAAAAACGCTGGGGTTTTGATCGAGACTTTATGAATGGATTTGTTCTTTCACGCCACGCCAGTAAATCAGCTCAAATGGGTTTGTTTCATGCCAATTACACACTAAATCCAGCGAGTGGCATGCCTGCGACGATTATAAATGACCAAAGTGATGAGTATAGTGCATCCGCTGGTGTCATCAGATGATATGTAGCAACATCTTTAGAGCAGAGTTAAATAAAAAGCACTATATTTACTTGTGGCTTATTAAATGTTAAATTGCAGGATGCTTTTTACCCTAAGGAGCACATGTGTTGCTAAAGAGAAACATTTAGGAGCATATTTTGAGAAAAACTTTCTTAATAAAGGGATACAAGGAGGCACAAGCCAAAACAACTGATTAGAATAACTGTTTTAAACAGATTGTTGTGCTACTAATAAAATGTATAATATGTGTGAAATAATGTTTGCATTCATTCCGTCCTGTGTCGGGCAGCACTGACAAAAGCTACAAGTTTGCTTAATTAAATGCAAGACAGTTTATTACATAACCACAATACCAATATAAATGATTGTGAACTGCTTTTGTCTTTGAAACATTTATTTAAATAAATAATAGCTCTTTGAAGTTAATCACAATCCCTGCTTTTCCATCCCCAAATTTAAGACCTCTAAAATGGATAAGGATAATTAAGATATTTGTAATACATTTTAAGATATTTAAGATTTTTAAATACCAGGGACTTGCTTTATTTGCACTCAAGCTCTTTAATACATTTTACAGTTTGAACGAATCCACTGTGACTATTACTTTTAAATTTTAAAAAATTTGAAACAATGTATTTTGTATCAAATGTATAAATAAATAGTATGCTACAATACTGTCAGATAAGCTTAAGCAAGTGGCCCACAGTTTGAGCTCAGGAAAAAATGAAAAATACAATTTTGTGGAAAAAATGATCAAAGTAAGAGGTTACCCAAAAATGACATTTCCATCATCATTTACACACCCTCAAATTGTTCCAAACCTGTATGAGTTTCTTTCTTCTGTTGAACACAAAAGACGATATTTGAAAGAATGTTGGTAACCAAAGAGTGTACAGCAGCCATTGACTTCCTTAGAATTTACCATGGAAGTCAATGGATACCGTCAACTGTTTTGAACATTCTTTAAAAAATAATTATTTTGCATTCAACAGAAGAAAGAAACTACCCTTTAACATTCAAATCAAAACAAAAAAAATTGCATTGAGATACAGTATTGTGTGCAGTGCAGAATAACATTTTGTGTAAACGTTTCAGCTATTAAGATTAGCTAATAAAGTTGAAGTTGAGCAGCTGAGTCCTAGCCATCTCCAAGAAAAGGCTAAAAACACATCTCTATCTTTTTTGACCCTCTAACTCTAGCACTCTCTATTCTAATTCTATTTTATCTATTTGTTTTCTTTTTTATTTTAATAAAGCCCTCTAACACTTGCAGTCTCTATTAATTTTCTAACTCCTTGCTTATCTTTTTAAAAAAATGCATCTAACACTAATGTTCTCTATTCTTTTTCTATTCTATCTACTTGTTTTCTTTTTATTTATTACATATATTTAAAAAACCCACCTTGCTACATGTACGGCATTAGGCTAACCGAGACTTGTCGTAGCTCTTGCATATTATTGCTCTTTTGTTGGTTTTGATTGCTTCTATTGTACTCATTTGTAAGTCGCTTTGGATAAAAGCATCTGCTAAATGACTACATGTGATGTAAATGTAATTTGAATTGTGATATGCAGTACGCACAATATACTATGGTAAATGTAGTGCTAGATGATCCAGTGTACTATTCATACTACAGACTATTTGCTTTCAAACACTGTAGACAGCATGCTATAATGAACCCTAAGAAGTAGTTACACAAGTGTATAATGTCATCTGTAGCGTCTGTGCATTTGTAGCATTAAAGGTCTGAAAATATGTGCCACAGTAAAGTCCTTCAATTGATCATCATATCAGCTACCATCTGAAATGTAGATATGCCCTAAATTCCCAAACAAATTAGGACTTTTGTAGAGCACTTGATTTTCTGTCGTCGTGTGTGTCCTTGAATCAAAGTCGGCATTCCTTTTTTCTTCAATCA
>NW_015555819.1:655016-672679 GCF_001515605.1 Sinocyclocheilus anshuiensis
CTTTTTTCTTCAATCAATCCTTTAGGTGTAACGGTACCTGTTTCTCTGTGTATAATTGGACTGGATGACAGCCATATTTGAAGCCAATAGATGAAAGCATCTTTTGACAATGGAGTGTCTAGTCTGTGACATGACTTGAATGAGGAAGAGATTGCTGTGCACGAACACGGGAACACACACACAAAGGCCATGTGCATGTGAAATAAAATAAATTGGCCGTAGTACCTCTGCACACTTGTTGAGGGAAGTCTGTGGGAATACACTCGAGAAATGAAATCCATTACCATTTTCTTGCATTAGGAATGAGGCTGCACTGCATACCAAAAGATGTGTGGTATTTCTGAGCTAGATCACAAAATATGATGAGCATGGCTAAAAAAAAAAAAAAGTTATAAATTTATTTATATGGCAAGCAAGATGATAATATAATACCAAACACAAGGACTGTAAAATTGACAAAACATTCAAAGTTAATTACATATGCTGATTAATAAGGCTGGGTTTTGACACAAATTTCACAATTCGATCCGATTCTCATTCACAAGCTTGCGATTCGATTCGATTTCCAATTCGATTCGGTTAAATCCAATATCGTTTATTTTGGATATATATCAGGTACACATGCCAAATTTTCTCAAGGAAAAAAAATGGTCTTAACTAATGCTGTAAAATTTACATATATACATTATATACATTATAAAATTATAAAAAAAGTATATACATTATATAATTTGGCACGTGTACCTGATATATATCGCTAGACTAATCGATTCTTAGGATTTAAGAATCGATATCATTTCGTAAAAATGAGAATCGATTCAAATCGAGATATCGATATTTTTTACCCAGCCCTACTGATTAATGTATCAATTAGTCACAAATAAAACACATGAATTAATGTTTGGTAAGAAAAGTCCCCAAATGAAAAAGAAATTCGACATTACATTGCGGTAGATGAGAGAGTTTAGTGTTTAATAGTGCAACAGAAAAAAATAAAATTAAAATAAAATAAACAAACAAACGCTATAATTAGCTACTTAAAAGATAAATAATAAAAAACATCTTAAACACAATTTACTGCCAAAGAAGCTGTCTCTTTATAAAACTATTAAAATACAAATCCTATGACCCCTATATATGGTCCTATGAAAACCGTTTAATTTTTTTCCCCCAGATTCCGTTTTTTGTTTTGTTTTTGTTTTTTTAATGGTTACATTAAAATTACATTTTAGTAATCAAAATGCATGTCTAATTAATTGAAGCGATGAAACGGAAACAATTCTACAACAACGTATTAAAAGTTGAACACAAATTTTTAGTTCCCTATGAAATGCATTTGATGTTTTCTGAAATTCTGTTTTATTTTTCCCAATTTCCATGTCTTCTGATTTACTTTTTCTGGTTTCTATAATAAACTGAATCAAGTAAATCAATTAAAACTTTAAACAAACGAAAAAATTATTAACTGTTTCACAACATCAGGGCCCTAAAATTTTCTATTTTTTTCTGAAATTCAGTGTTTTAATTTTTTTCTGGATGATTTCATGATTTAATACGAATTTATCATCAAAAACAGTGGTAATTATATGAAGTCACAAGACATTAATTTGATCTTTTAAAATATCAACCTTTTATTTTTATGGTAAGCAAATCTCTACCTACATTGTGTTTCATTTTGTGAGGTTCCATTCAGCTGTTTTTGAATGTAAAAACTCACTCATTAAAGTGCCCCTATTATGGATTTTTGAAAATTACCTTTCATGCAATGTGTAACACAACTCTAAGTGAATGAAAACATCCTGCAAAGTTTGAAATCTGAAAGTGCACCATATATAAAGTTATTGTCTCTCAAAAGAAAGAGTCGACTCTGAATCATTGAAACGAGTCGTTTTTTAAAAGGAATCCCAAGCCGTTTCATGTTGATGTCAACGTGAAACATTAGCATATTGCCCGCCCACTTGTTCGTTAAGCGAATCGTTTGTGAGTCGTTGAGCAAGTAGGTCACAAGAATGTCACAAGATGATGGAAATGTTTGTAAAGAACTAATTTATCCTCAAGGATTTGGTGTCCTTCAGGTATTTACCTCAGTGACTGCAGCTGATTCATCTTATTAGCTCTTGTCTTACCAAATGCATAATTAGTTGCATCAGTGATTTCAGGAACTGGCTGATGAAAATGAAGTACAGTATTTGTATGGCTTATTGGCACTAGATCAATACTGACAGGCGTTCTTGTGAGGTTGCAGAATCCTCTCATATGAATTAAACACTTTTCTTCTGAGGCATGGGGGGGTTACAGATCAAAACTTGGTAACTTGAACTGTCTGAAATGAAGGAAACAGGGATGCACTGATATTCAAATTTTGACTGGTACACTAAGCCAATAATTATTTTTCATGTTAGGGCCAATGACAGATAAATGGCTGATATTCAAATCTTATACTATTTAGTCTAACAGATTCAAAATAAAAACATAAAAATAAAAAGTGAAACCAATTATATTAATTACTAGTGCTGAATGAAGACATCCTAACATTATAAATCACAGTATAAAAATAATTTTCAATTTGCTTAAAATTAAACAGTGTTATTAATTATTTGTATTTTTATGGATCAACTTTAAAAACACCAAAAAATAGTGAGTATTAGATGACAGCAGAGGAAATATAACTGTAAAATAAAAACAGGGAAAATAGGCATATAAAAAAGAAAAGTCTAATATTAACTTATAAATAAATAAATAAATAATCTGCAATATCAGCCTGTATGGTTCCAATATCCTGTGCATCCCTAAGTAAAATACATTTTTTTACTGTTGAGCACTTGTAGCCCTTCAGAATTGAACAACACCTCAAATCATGCAGCTTGCTAAGGAGAGATATGTTAATATGACTTTTTTCACCTACCAGATGATAATACATATGAAAACACCCCATAGACTTACATTAAAGGAGGGACGAGAGTCATACAGACCTTCATAGAGACTCTTGGTGGACTCTTTTAACTTGGGAATGTAATCAACCATCTAGCACCTACCGAGAACACCCTGCAATCTCCTAGCAACATGCTCAAACTACCTAGAACTTATTAGCAACTGAAAAACAACATTATGGCAACCATCCAGCACAACACAGCATTAGCAAACATGCATCAGCCTCCATTCTGGTATGTAACAAGCACATTTTCACAAACCAGTCAAAACTACCCTTACGAAAAAGAAGTTTATTCAAGTGTGCTATTAGTATACTTCTTTTAAACTAAAAATAAGAAAGTATACTTTTAGTCTACTTTTTATGTACTTCTCAGAAATGGGCTTTATGTACTTCTCAGAAATATACTTAAAATGACATTTAAGTATACCTGATTTATACTTAGAAAAAGTCTAAATATATTTGAGCTATATTTGTGTTCCTAGAATCCGTGTTTTCATTGTTATACTATAGGGGGCGCTAGTACACATCTTCTGTACAGAATTTCCAAAAAACACAAGTGAAGAAGAAACCGAAACAACAGATGCTTCCACATGTAACATGGACGTAGTGTCCGTGACGTCACCCGTAGGTTCCTGAAGAGGTTTTTTTGAAGCTCAAAGTGGGCAGAGCCAGCCGTCGCCATCTTGGCAGCGCGTCACCACGCGTCACTCCCGGATAATCGAAAATGGGCAAAAAGGCGGGAGCTGGTTGCTGAAACCACACCCACCTAGCTCGACGGTGGTGACAGCAGCAGCAATCCACCTTAATTATGCAGAACTTTAAGGCTTAAAGGGGTCATATGATGCTTTTTTAAAGATCATTATTTGGTGTATTTGGTGTAACAGAATATGTTGACATGCTTTAATCTAAAATAAACTTGAAGTATACTACTTTTTGGTAAGGGTAATGGATAGAATTTATCTCCAATCTACATTGTTTTCTTGTTAAATATTGTTTCAATCAGAAATGCATCAAAATGTGGAAGTAAATGGGTGTTTTCTGTTCAAAACCCCCTACTGTTCAAAAGCGTGGATTTGTTTTTGAAGGGCGTCTCTTATGCTCACCAAGGCTGCATTAATTTAATAAAAGTAAAAAAAATCAAACAAAAAGGAACTGGTGTGAAATAATATTACAATATAAAATTACTCTTTTCTATTTGAATATATTTAAATATAATTTATTCCCGTGATGCAAAGCTGAATTTTCAGCATCATTACTCCAGTCTTCAGTATCACATGATCCTTCAGAAATCTTTCTAATATACCGATTTGCTGCTCAAAAAACATTTTTTATTATTATCAATGTTGAAAACAGCTGTGCTGCTTCATATTTTTGTGGAAACCATACATTTTTCAGTATATTCTGATGAATAGAAAGTTCAAAAGAACAGCATTTAATTGACATTGAAATTTTTCGTAACATTATAAATGTCTTGTACTTTGTACTTTTGATCAATTGAATGCTAAATAAAAGCATCAATATCTTTAAAAGAAATCTTACCGATCCCAAACTTTTGAACAGTAGTGTATGGTAATCACATTCCCAACATAACGGAGTTTTGCAATATTTGTCAACAGTGATACTTCTACAACTAAACCCAACAGTAAAGAACTGACGTTAGAGGAAGCAGGGACAATGAAAACGAGACGGCAAGAAACGAGCAGCATCTTCACACTCAAATCTCAAGGGACTTCATCCCTGACACTGTCTCGAGGCTGATGGGCCGCTGCCTCCATGTTCGTGTGCATCTGAGACAGCGTAAATTTCCCATTCATCGCAGAAAGAGGCGACGAGGGACTCGGGAAGAGCAGCCACTGGTCAGAGCCGCCGGTCTTTGGATTGATGAACTGATGGTGACGGATGAGGGTAATAAAGAGCTGGATGTCCCTCCTGTTACCAGCGAGGAACCAGTATGAATCACCCATCTGAGGCCGTACGGAGCAAGAGAAAGATGCAGAGGCCAGCCCTGCCCCCCTCGGGCACACGTATATACGACGAAACACACACACAAACCCGGCCCCAGCAGTCATGACTTCCACAAAGCAGCAGAGCAGAACTGTCCTACAAAACAACACGGTTCGAAAGAGAAGACACCAACAAAGAGACCATCATCATTCTGGTCCGAGTGAAATGATGGTGATGGGACTTACAGAGCTGTGTGCACTCTTTTGAAATGTTTTGTCATGATCGACTACTGCAAACGGATGGAAAACATTTTTAAGGCAATATCTGTAGGGGAGACCAGAATTGGTTGGCACAGTTTTCTTTCTTCTCTGGAGGAACAAACATTACGATAACCCAACAAAATTACAAATGAGCACGTAAAAAAATAGTTCAGCTAAAATTAAAATTCTGTCATCATTTATTCACCCTCGTGTGTGATTCTCTTACTTCTGTGCAACACAAAAGGAAATGTTAGCTAGTATGTTAACAGTGCACTTTCCATACAATGAAAGTGAATCTAGGGTTAACTCCAAAACAGCGGGATAAATGTGGTCCATATGACTTTAAACACAACACCCACACGATAGCTTTGTGTGAATAACTAGATTTCCTTTCTCTGGAACTCTCAAATCGGATTTAAATATGATTATATTTAAATTTCAACTGGTTATGAGTCTCATTTGGTTCAATCATGTTTGGAGTCGTTGATGTCAAGCCTGGTTTGACACATCTTGATGTGTTAGATTTGAATATACGTGAATGAGATATGAGAACTGTGGCAGATATAATTATCAAGGAATAACTGAATATTTCAATCTGTTTCTCACACATACAGTAAAAGATATTATCTGACCAGTGTTGTTTTTGTTAACTAAAATAATTAAAAATTAAACATTATATAAAACACATTAAACATTATATTAAAAAATAAAACTAAAATAAATGTAATGAAAATGAGAAATGTTGCCTTGGTAAATAAGTGATATAACTGTGTTTAAAAATGTAAAAACAAAACAAAAAAAAATTAAAAATCTAATAAAAAAAATGAAAAAGACAAGTACAAAAATAACAGCTACTTCTAAATATGAATAAATACTATAGTTTAGTAAATAACACTGCATCTGATTTCAGAAGACTTGGAATGTATCACACAAGTCATATTGACTACTAATTTAAAGAGATTATTTTGTCATTTTTGAAGCATGACAGCCCTTGTCACCATTCAGTTTCACTGTATTGAAAAGAGTAATGTCTTAGTTCAGCAAAACTTCTTATGTGTTACATCATTGCATTTGGAGTGAATGCATACCTTGACTCTAGGGGTCTAACACCTAAAAATCAAGTCAAGAATCTTGGTGTGATTCTGGAGACAGACCTTAATTTCAGTAGTCATGTCAAAGCAGTAACTAAATCAGCATACTATCATCTAAAAAACATTGCAAGAATTAGATGTTTTGTTTCCAGTCAAGACTTGGAGAAACTTATTCATGCCTTTATCACCAGCAGGGTGGACTATTGTAATGGTCTCCTCACCGGCCTTCACATGAAGACCATTAGACAGCTGCAGCTCATCCAGAACGCTGCTGCCAGAATTCTGACTAGAACCAGAAAATCTGAGCATATCACACCAGTCCTCAGGTCCTTACACTGGCTTCCAGTTATATTTAGGATTGATTTTAAAGTACTTTTACTCGTTTATAAATCACTCAATGGCCTAGGACCTAAATACACTGCAGATAAACAAACAAACAAAAAAAACTAATCTGTTTAGCTGTGCATTTATTGAATGAACACTGTGCTATGCCTGAACTGATTGCACTGTACAGGTGCATCTCAATAAATTAGAATGTCGTGGAAAAGTTCATTTATTTCAGTAATTCAACTCAAATTGTGAAACTCGTGTATTAAATAAATTCAATGCACACAGACTGAAGTAGTTTAAGTCTTTGGTTCTTTTAATTGTGATGATTTTGGCTCACCTTTTCCACGACATTCTAATTTATTGAGATGCACCTGTATATTATGTATAATCATTTGTATTTCTAACTGTTTTAAATTAATATTAAATCAATTTTAAATAATTTTAAATGTTTTTAAATTCCTTGTTTAATTGTTGTGATTATTTTACTTCCTTTTATGTAAAGCACTTTGAATTTCCATTGTGTATGAAATGTGCAATATAAATAAACTTGCCTTGCCTTATGTGCACACACACACACAAAATACATTCATGTTTCATTCATATCACAGGTTTGGAACTATAAACCTGTACCCTTTTTCCACTTAAAAAGCCAACAGTGAGACTTCTGATATTTTTGCTCCTCAAGTTGAATTTCTGAATCATAAATAAATTGCGCAAGTAAATATGTGCTAATGTGAATGTCAGAAACACTTATTACTGGTTTCTATCTCTAACAAACACTGCCATATATTAAATCTCACATTGTCTAATATTTTTAGCTGAATTGGGTTCATTTTTGTTTTGACATAGCAAATTTGACAAGCTGTCTTCAGCTTGACAGGTTTTAATTTTCTAATGTATTGATAGAATCACTGAGTGTGGATCAAGAGGGTAAAAAGTCACATTTTTGTGACAGCACCCAATTAAAAACCTGAAATTAACCCTGTGCCAAACCAACACCAGTCTCCCCTACTGTTCTTACAGTCAATCCACATCTGCACTGATAAAGGTTATTAAATATGTGCATATTATATATGTACATACAATTTTTGGCAGTAGCTCTTTTCAGCTTTTGGCCAATTTGTCAATTTTATCAGATTTGCTTGACCACTGTCTGGTTGCTTTGCTATGGGTCACTGTATGTCTCTTTGAAGTTCATTTTTACTTTTGTAACAATTAGAAAAGAACATGACAAAGTGATATTGTGATAACATGCAGTACAAAATATTAATCAACATCTATGTGCATGAACCAGTTGCAATCAAGACTTCAGCAGCAGGCTCAGCAGTTAAGCGAAATCGATTTAAAATGCCAAAAAGTATTAATACAGTCAGCAAAAGCTGCATCACTCAAAACAACACTCAAAAAATCCATCAACTTCAAAAACTACTGGTCATCTCTCTCTGCCTCTCCCTCTCTCAACGCTATAAAGCCTTGAAGAAATAAGAAATAAAAAATAAAAAAGCTCAAGGCTTTGCAATTTTTTTCTCAAGAACTTTATATCTGTCAAGACAAACAAAAGAGTTCAGGTCCACTTCAGCAGCTGTAAATGTTATGTTGTGCAAGGATGATACAGTCTTACCTCAGCACAGGTCTTGAGATCCAGGTCTGTTATTCCGGAGCGATGAATCTTCTTTTGCCTATGTGAAGTTTCTTCAGGCTTAGTTGGGTGGCTCGGCATCAATAAAACATCCGTGAACTGAATAACTCTTCTTCTCAAAATGGATGGGGTTGCCATAAAACCTGACCTGCATTTATAAGACAGGGCCTGCGCTTCAAGATCTTACCAGGCAATATTAACAGAAATACTCGTTTTATTGCTACTACATGCACAAATATTCATCCTTTTTAGGATGAAATGCAAAAAACAACAAAGCTAATAGACCGTTTCATCTACAGTACAATTGTCAAAATCAGCATATTGCATTAGAAACTATAAGAAATGAGCTACTGTAGAGATATAGATAGATAGATTACAAAATGTAATATTGTTATTTTAACACCTGTAACTGTGGTCAGTTAGCATATTTTGCGTTTGTGCTTATCAACTTATCAAAACGAGACCTTTTCCTCTGTAAAACTACTCTTCACGAACTCATTCGCCGTAATATTTATTATCTAAAGCAAATTAACACTGTTGTGAACATGTCCAAACTGTGTTATATCGCTGTTTGTATCGTTTTCTTCTCTCGCGGCTGCCTCGTGCTTTCTGTGAATGATCATTGGCAGGAAGAGGGGCGAGTCAATTGCAGAATCATGTAGGATTTTGTTTTTTAATTAAATGTAGAATTGTACGCGTTTTAGTTTTGTATGCGTTTATGTAGGATACTGTTGATGAAGAATAAAACTTGCCACACAGCACTACTCATTTTACTTTTTTTTTTAAGGAGACAGACCACAAAACTTAATTTCCCTTGATTCACATAGGCCTACACAGAAATTGCATAAATTATACCTAATATGCATACTTTGCACAATACTTTAGCGCTTAACAACTCGAGAAATTAAAAATAAAAATTCACTTTTTTTTTTACTTAGAAGAAAAAAAAATGATCATAATTGTTTTGTATATATTTAGCATTGTTTACTTGTTGATTAAATTATCTTGCCAGAATATGCTTTTGGAATTTCATTGATAACATATTATAAAACATACACACACACAAAAATTGGTTCTTCAGCAGTTCTTTGTGGTAGTTGAGCTGCTATATAGTACTGCTAAGTGGTACTTTGGCTCGTAATAATTTAATTTAAGTGCTATATAGCGCCTATAAAGAACCTGTAATGGTTCTTAAGCAGTTCTTTGGGGTGGTAAGGTGCTATATAGCACCATCTTTAAAGATATAGGTGCTATGTAGCACTTAAAGTTGTTCCCCTATTATTACGAGCCAAAGAACCACTTTTAGTGCTATTTAGCACAATTTTTTTGTGTAATTTGCACACCTAATGTGCATCCTATGCTCTTTATTTTGTTGCAATAGCACCTAACAAAAAAAACTTAGTACAGCAATAAGAAAAGAATATGTAATTGCGTTCATATTGTTCTGACCAAAATCCCTTTAATGCAGGTCCATATTAATTATTTGATAGGAATGAAAACAAGGCTGTGAGGGATATAAGTACAGTGTGTTTAATGGATTGTGCTGTAGTTTAACAACATACCGACTGTTCAGCCTGTTCAGCTGATGTAATATGTAATATCCTAAAAAAAAAAAAAAAACTTTCATCAGACAAAAACTTCATGAAACACTTTTGAAAGTTGTGAGTTTTGAAAAATGCATGTAATCTAGGAAATTTGTTCAGCTCATTCCATTGTAAAGATTTTAAGTCTATACCTCACAGCCTTGTTTTCGTCCATGTAAATTTCAATATGGTCTAAGGTGTGTGTTTTCCAAACAAAAAGGCACTTCCCAAGAGAACCACACCAAGGTAGCTGGAAAGCCCCATTGTGGGAGTTCCACAGGGCACACTGCTGGGACCGTTACTCTTTCCTGTCTACACTCAGACATTTATAGATAGCTCTGAATTGTCATTTAATTGCATGGCTTCTCTTATCGCTGGTGTGCCTATGACACTCAGCTGTACATGTCCCCTTCTGTCTCGATGTCTGCCATCTCTGTATCCCTGACTGACATATCAAACATACTCAGTCTTAATCTTGACAAGACAGAGATCTTCTTTCTCTCAGCTGTGACCCTCAGCAAATCTCTCTTTATCGCTGTCACACAGTTGTTGC
Organism: Sinocyclocheilus anshuiensis; assembly: GCF_001515605.1. Taxonomy (NCBI): domain Eukaryota; kingdom Metazoa; phylum Chordata; class Actinopteri; order Cypriniformes; family Cyprinidae; genus Sinocyclocheilus; species Sinocyclocheilus anshuiensis. The sequence goes on from NW_015555819.1 coordinate 665,349, forward strand.
CTCTAGGTGTTTAAAAATTCATGGTGTTTTTGTTGGGATCCTATTATGATGACTGCCCTGTCCTGCTGCTTTATGCAGTACAATAAAAGGAAAATAAGTTCCTCCCTTATCCAAAATCTGCTCCTTTTCTGAGCTCTAGTTATTTAATAGCTAAACTGCTACTAAGTATATTTTTGTCCAACCTGCCATACATTTCCCCTGAGAATATCCAAAACACTCTCTTTTTTTATTTAGCCTCTGGAAAAATTGTCACAATAAATACCAGGTTAGGTCTACAGGCTACATATTTTTTGTCTTACATATATAATAACTAAACTAGTATTATGTATACAGGTGCATCTCAATAAATTAGAATGTCGTGGAAAAGTTCATTTCAATAATTCAACTCAAATTGTGAAACTCGTGTATTAAATAAATTCAATGCACACAGACTGAAGTAGTTTAAGTCTTTGGTTCTTTTAATTGTGATGATTTTGACTCACATTTATGAACTTTTCCATGACATTCTAATTTATTGAGATGCACCTGTACTAACAAAACTTTGGGGTCAGTAAGATTTTTTAAAGAAATTCATCTTTTTATCCAGCAAGTATTAAATTGATTAAAACTGACAGTAAAAACATGTACATGCTCTTCCTTTGAGCTTTGTTTATCTATTTATCATAAAATGATGAAGAAAAAAAAATCTTGGTGTCTTTCACCAAAATTCAACTTTGTCATCACAAGAACAAATTTCATTTTAAAATATATGAAAACAGAAAACGGATCATTTGAAAAAGGAAAAATTCACAATATTACTGTTTTACTGAAGTTTTGTGTGCTTTATTTTGCAGTCATACTGTCTCCTTACTGGCCTCATTACTGTCTTCTCAACAATGCAAGAAGGTATGACTTTTGAAGGGACCATTCAAAATTCACTTTGTATCCAGGAACATTTTGCAACGTTGACAAATTTCTTTGTCCCAGTTTGCGAGGGATTTCACAGACATGTTTGAGAGAGTTGTGAGTCTGTCAACTTCTGAACACCCACCATTTCACTATCCTCTCGGCCCACCAGAGGTGCTGCGGATGAGGATTGCTCAGTTTCAGCAGTTTTATCAGACATGCAGGCCCCTCATTGTTGTCCAGAGATTACAGCTGTGGAGGAGGTTTGACTGACAGGGTCTGGCCTAAGGTGCACCCAGGAGAATCAAGAGGAGGATTTACAGTGACTGCTCCAGCTTGTATTTTCCTCTCCATTCTCTCCTGTCAGGATACAGTCAAGAAATAGTCTGCATAATTTAATGGAGTCTCCCATTTTCTCTCACTATTTTTGCTCTTGGAGTGGTGGAGCCACTGTTATTTCTATTTTAAAGGTTAACAAGAGGATTTGAGAGTCTATCACACTGTTTATGTGGCATTTCAAGTGCAACACGTATTCATGTGTTTTTTTTATCTTAACGTAAATTGGGTTTTGGAGAGGGCTTTGGAAAAAATGAATGAAAACGAAGTGGTCCTTGGTTCAAAATCGTTTGTGAGAGCCTAATCTAGACCATCTGAGAACCAGAAGACAGTGATTGAGTATTAAGGTCACGTGCTTGTCCACTACGAGACAAGGATGTAAAATGAACAACTGTGGTCACAGACACATTTTTCAAGAGTTAGGACACAATTAGATCAGAGCTGAAGGGAAGGGACAACTGAAATTTAGCTGTGGAATGAAACATATACTTGGGCCCTGCCATTTTGGCCCCAAAGCATTTTGAATACGTTGAGACAAGAAATAATACACCATCCCATTCCGTCTTTTTCAGTGAGTACAATGTAAGCCGCCACAGTTTCTAGCATTTTTCTCTAAAAGTTTTGCTCTTTGTGAATGAAAGTGATATAATTTTTAATATCAAAATATAAAATGTTTCATCTGCTGTGTGTGGTTGTGTAAAATATGGTATCTTATTTCTGCCACATATGAAAAAAAAAGTCATTTTTGGTAAATCATTTGGTAAATCATGATTATGACATTATTCGAAATTAAGATACACGAAGTCATAATTATGACATAAACAGTAGAAATTATGACAAAAAGTCAAAATTATGACAAACTAAGTCGGAACTATAAGATAATGTCACAATTATGAAAAATGTCAACAGTTTCATAATCTTGACTTTTTATCTTAGAATTATGATTAGTATCATAATTTTGACTGTCAAAATTAAAGTCAAAATGTATTTTCTTTATAAAAAATCACAATTATGACACACCATGTCAACACTTGTTTGTCATAATTTCAACATATCTCAATGCATTGTCATAATGACTTTTTATCTCATAATGTCTACTTTCTGTCATCATTTAATATTTTTCTCATAATTATGTCTTTATCTCTTGTGACTGTTTATCTCAGAATTATGACTTACTGTATCTCAATTTTGCCTGTCATAATTACTACTTTTTATGATTAGAATTGATCAAAGTATGATTGTTTTTTCTCATGTGGCAGAAACGGGATTACATACTAAGTAAAATTAATTAAATATATTAATTCAAAAGATTAGTACCTGAAATACAAATTAAATCTGCCTAGAAGGATTAAAAATCCCTCTACACAGCTAAATTAAACCATACATGTATATTTTTGTATTCCTTGTAAAATTGTATTCAAGACACCAGAGAGGACACCCGAGCACCGCAATCACATTTAAAAACTACATTATTAATGGCAAATGGCTTATCCTATGAAACGTGTCCTTTTCTCCTGCTGCTAAACTAATATGGAACAACCTATTCATCTTGGCACCAGAGACAAAGGTAGGTTTCAAATCCACAGCAAGCGCGATATTTAATTTCACGTGGTGAATGTAATTACGTGAAGAAATGATACCGTGCCCCGGATTAAATCAGGGAGTTATTGAGAGTGCCTGTAATTTTAATTCTGTTAGGATGACATTAAAGAAGAGCGTCTGAGAAACTATTATATCATGGCATGAGAGAATACTGCCACTTTGTGGTACATAAGAGACATGCATGCAGAGGTATAACGGCGAATCTCATGAAAATTACGGTTTAAATTCAATATATATACCATTCAAAAGTTAAATTCAATTGATTAAAAGTGACAGCAAATACTTTTATAATGCTACAAAAGATTTCTATTACAAATAATCTGTCTATTCATTTCTAAACTTTGGATTAAAGGCACAATATGTATTTTTTTATTAAAATACCCAAAAACCACTAGAACAGTGTTATATATTTTGCTGACTTGTGTACTTACATTATCCCAAATGTTTCGAAGAATGTTTAAATCCAGAGAAATAAGCAATTTTAACTAGCGACACGGAGCATGTCCATAGTGTCATTGTGTCGCCTGCCAATGACGTCATGCCCTCTAGCGGCGAAAATTACATATTGTGCCTTTAAAGAGTCCTGGAAAACAAAAGTATCGCAGTTTCCACAAAAACAAAAAAAAAATCAGCACAACTGATTTCAACACTGATAATAATGAGAAAGCAGCAAATCAGAATGATTTCTGAAGGATCATGTGACACTGAAGACTGGAGCGATGCTGAAAACTCAGCTTTGCAACAGAGGAAAAAAATACATTTTAAAACATATTCCAGTAGAAAACACTTATTTTATAGTGTAATAATATTTCACACTTTTATTGTATTTTGATCAAATAAAATTAGCTTTGGTAAACACAGATGCTTTTAAAAACATGGATGTAAAATACTTAACCGTTTAGTCATACAAAATTGGATTTTTAGAATAAATGTACTTCTGAGGTTTCATGAGATTCACTTCTGAAAATAACTAAGTTTAGCAATTAAAGTCAAATTCATTTCACATTTATACCAATTTTTGGTATAATTTTACAAAGCATTCATTCTTAACCAACAAACAGACACAGAGTCTCTCCTGTGGGTTTTATGTATTTATTTTAATTACACATTAAATAAGACTGATGAGATTAATGCATTTATAAAAACGTGCAGATCTGAGAACAGCTTTCCTCATCTTAATAATCACATTCACCAAAACATGACCGATGCGAAAGACGACCTCAGATCGGCACTTTCTCATAGCCGTTAACACATGACCCTTAATTACAATTAAGTGTCATTCAATTCATTAAACCAAAAAAAAAGCACAATTTACAAAATAGTCATCTTTCTTATCACAACCGTACAAAGGCTGTTAAAACAAGGTCCATGTATACGTGCACCATTTTATCAACATTTGCAATTGGCACACAAACAGACCGAGAACATTTCAGAAACGATTCAAAAAATATCTAATGACTTCGCTACTCGCGTTACAGACGGCTAGTAAAGGATTTTAAAGGGAACAGAAATCACCCCAAACACTTTAACTTTGCATAAGAGCGGACATCCTGATTTATTTCCTGTTTAGACTTCTCTGTATTAGTGAAACTGTGATATAGAAACAATTATTAGAAAAACAAACTAGTAATGGTTAAGGACGCATGGCAAAACGGCTCACCGAAGGTTTTAAAGCAACATTCTGCTCGTATATTGTAAATCTCCTATAAACGACGTCTCATGACATCCACAAGTATCGTCACGCAAAATAAATCGTTATATCACTCTCTTTGGTTTGAGTGATGGCTGAAAATGTGCCCTCCAGAGCTAAGCTAGCCCGTTTTACCATAGTATACTCGATTGCGACTGACTCTTGGGAATTTATGCGTTCAGCTTCGATTCGACTAGAATTGGGCTTCTAGAACTAGAATGTCTCGATAGTTGATGGCAGCATAAACACACAAGGCATTTGTTTTCTTCCGTTTTTTTTTTTTTTTACGTATATTTGCATCACAACAACTAGTGGTACAGTAGGTTATATTCACTAATGAAAATTTAGCAAAAACAATTCAATGTAATTACTCAAGACTTCTAAGGCGCTGTTTGGCTGGGCACAAGAGGGTAAATATTCATACATCATAAAAATCCTCCTCTGAGTGCAGAAGTCTGGCATTCGCTAGTGTAGATCCTTACAGAAAAGAGTTTCGAATTATTACTCCCTGGAATACTTGATTCTGATTGGTCAACTGCAGCTTTATATTTTTTTTGTCAGAATCTGCTAAGGGGTAGTAATGAAACAAGTGATTTTTCACTATTACTTACAACAGGATCTGCATTTTCATGGGTTTAAATAAAAGACTTGTGTTATATGACACAACTTTGTGCATCAAAACCACTCCTTTCCTGGAAAATACAAGAACTTGGTTTTCAAAAGTCGATTCATTTGCGACAGCTGAATTTAACAGTTTGTCTGTCAAAAAATAACGTGCACAATATTCGGTAGTATTTACGAGAAGCCAGCAGAGGTTCAGGGAGTGCACACATTTCCAAAAAAAACATATACACACAAACGTTTTGACTGTTATCGCTTTCCGAAAAGAAAATGCGGCTTCAACACGCTGTCTGTCAGAAACGTAACATACCTAACACATAACACATGCGAGTATAAATTTGTTCTTCAATCCCTGAAACTGACAGGTGACTTTTATAAAATGCAGATCACCATCTTCTCAGTTGTTTAAAAACTTAAGTTAATAAAATGTTTAATTTTGTTGCTTAAGACGATAATTTTTTTTTGTTACATGATATTACTTACCAGATTTTGACTTAATGATAAACCTTCATGAATTTAACTGAAAATATCACAATGGCCTTGTTGAAACAATAGCGCCTGTTTGGACCAACTGAGAAAATCCTTTCTACACAGCAGTGGCTATTATACAGTATTCAACGCATTACCGTTCCCTGGAAGTTTAAAGAACAGAACACAACATGCAAACAGGGAAATAAGGTTAACGTGGTTAAGATTTCACCATATATACACATTACCATGGCTTTCAAGAGAGGGCGCGTTAATCCGACTACAATGGAAGTTCACATGCAGGTTGTTTTTGGAAGTCTGGGACATCCAAAGGCAGGGTCATACACAGTGATAATGTATCAAAACACCCCCTGAAAGTGTTGGTCCTAAAAAAGTAATTCCTCAATGTTCCAGTTCCTGCTAAATCAAGTGACTCGCATGCAAATTTCACGGCTAAACAGCTACACCGCTAGTTCCCTCTCATACAGCACACCAAAAGCCTCGTCTTCAATTCCACACCTTTCTTTATAAATCTGCTAAACTACTCTAAACCAACTGCAAAATAACACCAGCTCTGACAGCCCACCCGATAAAATAAGCCATAAAGGTGACCAACACTTTGGGGCAACTGGCACCGAACGAGAAGTAAAGCTTATTTCTTTTAAGAAAGCAAGTAGAATAAGGATCCATTCTGTATTTTGAAGAGGCCAATAATTTAGTGTAATGTACAAAATGCAGTTGTGAAACTTTTTTTTTTTTTTTTGAGTCTATTATGACAGGAAAGGCTTGTTCACATTAATATACATTTTGTTTTGGATTTCTTCTTTTTCTTCTTGCCCTCCTTGCTCATCTTCTCCTTGTGTTTCCGGATTTCTCGGACTAGTGTATAAAACGCGTCGTCCACGCCCTTCAAAATAAAGGGAAAACAAGAACTGTAGGTGATTATCTAAAGCATCAAACACTACAACCAAAAATAAAAATGACTTTTCACAGATCTATGACCAACTTTTGCTGCCATATTCCAAACATTAGCCACTTAACATTAAAACTGGCCTCAGATAAGTGTTAAAAAGGCCATCTTCACCAAACCTGAATAGTGAAATAAAAAAAAACTAACAAAAAAAACACCTGGAAACAGTAAAAGAAATGAACAAGAAATGCTTTAGATAAGAGTGTGAATCTCACAAATAAATGGTCATATTCTGTCCCAAAAGCAAACAAAAATTGAATAGCAAATAAATAAAGAAAATAATAATAATAAATAAATATATGTGTGTGTGTGTGTGTGTGTGTGTGTGAGAGAGAGACCCTAGACCACAAAACCAGTCATAAGGGTCAATTTTTTTAAATTGAGATTTATACATCATCTGAAAGCTGAATAAATAAGCTTTCCATTGATGTATGGTTTGTTAGGATCGGACAATATTTGGTTCGAGATACAACTATTTGAAAATCTGGAATCTGAGGGTGCAAAAAAATCAAAATATTGAGAAAATCGCCTTTAAAGTTGTCCAAATGAAGTTCTTAGCAATGCATATTACTAATCAAAAATTAAGTTTTGATATATTTGCGGTAGTAAATTTACAAAACATGATCTTTACTTAATATCCTAATGATTTTTGGCAAAAAATAAAAATCTATAATTTTGACCTATACAATGTTCTATTCATACAATGGCTATTGCTAAAAATATACCCAAGCGACTTAAGACTTAAGGTTTTGTGCTCAA
>NW_015555819.1:672807-689185 GCF_001515605.1 Sinocyclocheilus anshuiensis
AAATTAGTCGTCGCGCACATCCCTAGTGTGTGTGTGTGTGTGTGTGTGTGTGTGTGTGTATTTATTTATTAATTTTTGTAGGAACTTTTTGTTTTGCAATTCATTTTCATGGCATTCAAGCACACTTCCCCTTTCAAATGCTTAAAAAAAAGGTCCTGTGTGAAAAATTATATTCTTAAATTACAATTAGCATAAGTTAAATAAATCTTGTCTGGAAAATTTAATTTTTAAATAAAATTAAATTTTTAAAAGTACATTTAGCACTATAAATAAAAAGAACAAACTTTGCCTTTAAAAAAAAAAAAAGAGAGCATTATTTATATCCAGTACAACTAATAACAATTATATTAAATATTTGATTACAGTTAGCATTAATTACTTTAAGTACAACACATACCACATACAATGTACACTGTGGCAGGTGTGATTATATGTCACAATGCTAAATCTTTAAATCTCTTTTCTGTCCTAAAAATAGGCTTCTTTATGAAATGTAGCCAAATTTTGGGCTGAAATATGACCTGGATATTTCATTGAGATCCACCCATGAACAGGTGTAAAGTGCTGTACAGATGTCGTACCCCACAGCTGGGCTGCAAAACTTACCCCTCTCACATCAAAACACATTTTTTAAGCTTGATGCATTGTGTCGTCTTTTCTTCTTTACTGAGTTTTCTCAGCCGGTATTGCCTGATCTCCCGTACCAGAGTATAAAAGGCATCTTCCACTCTCTGCAGTGCAAAACACAACTCCCTTCAGTGTTAAAGAACATACAGCGATCATCACTGAGAAGGGGAAACAGTCCGAATTGGATTTTGGGAAACAAGCGGCAAGTTTTCCCCACATAGTGTAGGCACAATTAATATTAGCGTTTTCTTTTGATTATTCCTGGGAATTTAGAAGGAATTTGGCATAATCAAGTTTTTACATCAACTTTCCACAAAAAAAAAAAAGCCAGGTTATTCCATGGGATGTCATTTTTTTGCAGCATCTTCACACTTGGAAAACATTTTAAGAGCTTCTCAATTAGTAATGTCCCTGAACATACATATACATGTATAATAAACAAAGATAAGAGAATTAGAAAGTGAATCTGCTATTAGAGGAATACACACAAAACCATTTCAGCCTGCAGCCAGAGAGGGAATTGTGGGTATTGAAGACTGTGGTGTCGGTGGGTAGCATGTGAGGCTCGAAACAGAGAGAAAAGAAATTAATTCAGGAGCTTTTATTACACCCCAGCACCACAAGGAGTTGTGATTTGAGCACTGCAGAGGGAGGTAGAGCGTTTGCCCTGATATTTAACATGACGGATAGAGCGGTTCAATATCCCCAACTGATTTATAGTGATTAAACCCCTGAACAATCAATCCAAATAGCATTCTTTGCCATTAAGAGATTAATTAAATGAAATCAAACACAGACAAATTATAATGAACGCACAAGAGAGACCAGGCACAAACCCAGAGGCAGATCAGTTGTGTTGTGTGATATGACCTGATTGATTATTCATAAAGCCCGTCAGAATGAACTCATGCATAAACCCAGTGAAAAGCAAAAGGACGCAATGACCAGCTTTCCTACAATTCTGCCTTCAGCTGGTGTGTGAATGTCACAAAAACTATGTCTAAGTCACAATTACCCCCTAGAAAAATAATCAAATAAAATACATATTTATGCAATGAGACTTTTTTTTAAATGTAATAAATAAAAATAGCAATAAGGGAGTGTAACAATACACGGTTCAATAGACGATATTGATCTCATGATACAATACTTTCACAATACATTAAATAAAGCCTAACTAGAGCAGTTAAAACATTTACCTTGTTATTATTACTTCTAAAGACTTATTATAAACGGTTCACAAAAAGTACTGTTTATTAAAATGCTACATGTTGGCTTTACATCAGGGGTGGACTTGAATAGATTAGACTTGGTTCTGGTCCCCAGTGCACAGGGCGATAGTGACACCAGAGTAGAAATATTTATAATTCTGCTTATCTGAGAAAACAGAATTATGTAAGACACATATTCTTGGGCTCTGTCCCCTATTACATACATTTAAATAGTTTGAAATATTGTATTATATTTAAAAATGCAATTTTGTTTTAATTTATTAATAAACAATATGGAGGCTCAAATGTGTGAGCTTCTGGGTTTACCATATTTAAGTTGCCATATTTAATTAAATTTGCTAAACTTTCAATTTGGGTGAACTATACAGATCGTCATTATCCATGACACATATTGTTGCATTTTTTGTATTGCGACATCTAGTGACAACTTGTTACACCCCTAATAGTGGTACTTTTTAAGCAGCAGAATTTTTATTTTTTAAATAAAAATAAAATAAATAAAAACTTTGCAATAAACTAAATTAATAACAATACATTTCTATAATAATAAATAATAATTTCTACTTTATTTTGATTTTGGGGTGAAATGTGACCCAGACATGTTCTTGAAATGTTTTACAACTGACCCTTAATGGCTGTATATCTAATCTGGTTATAGTCAACTTTTATTACAGATTTTAAATAATATTTAACCCCATAACGCATTAACATGACACTAAAGACAACATGAAATGGTATTCACAACTCATTTAACGTCCAGAATGATGCATTTCTGAGCAAAATTATATTGTGGGGCAGAAAAAATTGGGGTGATTTTATGAATCAGAATTTGCTTGAACCCCAAGTTATACTGTGATATTATAGACTCGTTTTAATTGTGGCCTTGTGGTGTGTTCACACCAGACACGAATATAATTATTCGCGCGAGTAGATTACATACAAAGTCAACGCAAAGACTCGAATAGTGGCGAATTTGCGCCGGGCGATGCGAATGACGCGAAATGCGCGATGCATTTGCCGCGAACGCACCGTATTCGCCTCAATCGCTTCTTCCACGCAAGTTCAAAAATTTCAACTCCAGCGCAAAATTCGTGTGACGCGTTCTCGCGCAAGCCAATCAGCGAAGAGCTTCTTGACACGTCCAGTTGAATCAGATAATGGAAGAGAACGTTATTGTAGCCGTCTGTTATTATATAGGTCTGGAGCATTAAAACAATTAAAATCAGTTGTAGTGGTAGTTGTATTTTATTATCATTACTACAGAGATGCTGCTATCAATAACAAAAATAATAGTAGTATCAGTGTATATATACACAGTAGTAAAATGTAACACACATTAATACAGGATCCTAACGTTACTCATCCTCCTCTGGATGGTGCTGTGAACCCAGACACGTCGTCGTTTGACTTTCCATCGTATTTGGGACTTTTTGACAACAGGTACAAAACAGCGATTGTAGTTATCTCCACCATGGTTGAGCGCGCTGTTTTTATTCACGCGAGTGACACGGAAAACATCCCGCGAGTAATCTAGAGCGAGTGACGCGATGCACATATTCGCTTGGCGTCTGGTGTGAACACACCATTAGTTGTGTCAGCGTTAATATAGTTTCAGAAGTGGATAAGCGTTTATGGAAAACAAATGTATTTTTAATAATGATGAACAGTGCACAATAAGACCACTGATATATATATATTTTTTTAAATATAGTTGATTTTGATTTCATGCTGTCTTTAAATCAGTCAAAATAAAAGTCTTTCAATGTGAAAACTTCTATTTTCATTGATATGTCAAACACGCTTGTATCAAAGACTATAGAATACCCAAGACGTGTCACTCATAGTTTTGAATGGGGAAAAATGCAATGCTCAATATGGCCACTCAATCGCAGGAAGACCCGCCTTCTGAATGAAAGAGCCAATCGGCTGTGTGTCACTGCAGCTGCCGTTAGAAGTCCCGGTTGCTATAGAAACAATCAGCGTTCTGAGACGTGCGCTTAGGACTGCGCATGCGCACTGGCTGATCTAGCCTGAAAAATAAGCTTTTTATAACGCTACTTGAGCAAAAGTAACAACATTTATGACACAGTTGTTGTCAGATTTCTTTGGTGATTTCAAATATGAAATTTAATCGTAAGCTTAGTGAACAGTTTTGGAGAATTTGACGTTTCCCCATTCAAAGAGATAGGAGCTGCACTTGCATGCCCGAGAGGCATTTCAAAGATGGCCGCCAAGTGACATGACTTGTCTTAAAAGGACTTTGCTTGTATTCAGTATACGACCGCCCATGTTTTCCATACCTGTCTCGTCTTTGCTGAGGTCTCTATAAATGGGATGCCGTAGCTACGTGCTAAATCCTGAGCCTGCTTTGTGTCCACACTGCGGGAAGGAAGATCACACTTATTCCCCACCAGGACCATGGGGACGTCCTCAGAGTCCTTTACTCGCTTTATCTGCTCTCTGTCAAAGCACACAGAACATTGCACGTCTATAATTAATTTGACTTTGTGAGGCGTTTTAACCCTTTACAAACCTGATTCTGCAGGTTATGCGACTGCACACCATGTGGTGTATACCTGTAGTGGTGAATGTCCTCAAAGGACTTGGTGTTATTGATGGCAAAGACACAGAGGAAGCCCTCTCCTGTCCTCATGTACTGATCCCTCATGGCGCTGTACTCCTCCTGACCTGCAGTGTCCAAGATGTCCAGCAGACACGTCTCCCCGTCAATCACCACCTGCTTCCTGTAGGAGTCCTGCAAAAGTGAAAAGATATTTTGAGCATATTGATCAGTATATAAATCCCAAACTGTACTGGTTCTGTAATATCAATTTATCACAATACCCAAGCCTAAATTATCCCAAAAATTATATTAAAAACCTGACATTTGCAAAATGACAAATTGTACTTGTAGGCAAAAATTGTATCGGAGTTTTAAAGTGCTCATTTAGGTGTAGATTAAGTCTAGAAAAATGGTGTGCAAGTCAACATTAAATTAAAATTAGAAAGATTATTTTCAGCATTTTCATGCATGCTCTTGGTCTTAATTAACCAGCGCACATTATTCCAAAGGCAATTTGTCTCCGTAATCTTGTCAAAACATCTACAAACATAAACAAAAAAGAAGTTAATACCTTCAAAACCTCTACAAACATTAAAAAAAACAACTAAAATACAAAACAACATGTAAAAAACAACTACAAAACATCTAAAAACTACAACATAAAAACATCAAACAAACATCTAAACTACAAAACAAGCATCTAAAACTACAAAAGAAAACTACAGCCATCTAAAAACTTTAAACAAAACTACAAAAACAACTACACACCAAACAACTACACTTTTTAGCCAATTTTTGGCCGCCCAACACACACACACACACACACACACACACACACACACACACACACACACACATTAAGCACCAAAGAAAAAGCAAACAAACAAAAACTTAGGCCTATTTGACATTATGCATATTTGCAATCTAAACTTAGAAGGGTGCCAAGCCAGAAAAGTGAAAGGCAAGAGACACAATGGCCTTCAATGTGGAATCCACCTTTTAAACCAGAATAACCGGATCGCGCTGTTGAATCTTTAACAGTAGATTTTTTGCATATTCACATATGGGTGAGTTTCACAGCTTGGTGTGGCAGCACAAAGTGAGTGTCCTGACAGCGCTAGAGACAGAGGTACACATGCCTCACCTCTATAGTTGGGTCGTATTCATCCACAAAGTGGTTCTGGATGAGTTGGATGGTGAGAGCGCTCTTGCCCACGCCTCCAGCGCCCACCACCACAAGCTTATATTCTGTCATTCTTCACCTGCAATAGAAAAAAAACTGAAAATCAATGAGGAGTTAAAGCAGACTTTTTCTGCTTCAGCTTTAATGTACTTACCAGACTTCAAATAATTGTCAATTGACTTATGCTATTATCCAAAGCGACTTACAGTTAACTAATTACAGGTTCAGTCCGCTGGAGTAACCTAGGGTTAGATTAACTATGTTGTTCAAGAGCGAAACAGTGATAGTTCAATAATAAAGCCTTTTGCGGTTTGAACGTACAACTTTTCAGCTACCAGCCCAGATGTTTAACCATTACACCACAGCACCCTACAATTAGGAAACACTGCGAAGGTTTGTGTCACATTGACATTACTTAAAATGCCAGGTCTACTGGACTGACCCAAAATAACTTCATATAAAACATTAATCACTCTTCTCAACTTCTATCTTACTTTTAAAACTATTTATAGCTATAACTAATCCGCTTTAAATATATTTACAGAAATAGTCATTATGGAACTGAATCAGCTAATCCACAAAAGAATACTACTGCTTGAAATTACAGTTATAAATAAGATTACATATAACTTTGTCGTCATCTTAAATTACAAGCCTATATTCTTATTCATTCAACCTTCTGGTTATGCTGTAATCAATTTTCTTCACTACAACTAAAAAGTCCAATTAAATAAACTGATTCCATGCATAACAGATGATAGAATACCATGATTTAACGTTATGAATTTATGTATTATCTTACATGATGCTGCTATATAACTTCACCTTGTGTATAATCATTATAGATCAATTTTCGTTACAATAACTCAAAACCGATTAATCTACAGAAAACAATCAATTCAGTAAGTGATACACTAGCAGAATAAAATAACAATTTTAAGTTGCAAAGGCTAGTCCTCTGTAAGGCCTTTTTACTTTGACTTTTCTTTATCATAATTTGAAATCAATTAACTAAAATATTCAGACTAGAACATAATACCACGATTCGACATTATGCGACATGTTTTTACTGTTTTCACTGACTACCATTCTTAAAAGTATTTTATGCACCTTTTTGAGGTTAAATGATTTACGTATGATATAATAATCTGTGATTTAGATTGTAACTCGAGTTAAAAGAAGTTAATCGTTAAAAAGTACAGTTGAGCGCCACCGCATCGCAGGGCCCGAACTCACTTGGGCGTGCGAGGACACTAGCACACTGGAACAAAATATACACACACAAAAGCTCACATATAACCAATTCTTAGCTTAATCTTTATTTGACTGTTAGTGACTATAAACACACACGTTAAAACAGCTTTTCTATTATTTTTACCTCGGGGTTTGTTGTAAGTTCCGCGTCTGAAGAGCCTCTAATGCCTCAAGCGTTTATCATGACCTTGCTATAACGTTATTATCCTTTTAAACCGCGTGTATAAAGCCGCATATATCCGTTGACAATCCCGTCAGAGTGTTTAAATGGTTTTTCAAACCGAAAACCGACAATTTTACACGGAATAGAGATGAATGTTGTCTTTCTAGGCTACATGGCCTGCGCTCGGAGGCTGCGCTTCTCATAAATATGGGCGGACACACGGTTGCATCCTGCTAAATGATCACTTACCCCAAAATATCAACGATTTTCAGCGGTTTACGATTATTTTCAGTAGGTGGAGGAGGTTAAATGGACGAGTAATACACAGTCGAGCAGCCCCTTCCGAGCATCAGCATGCATCTTGCATTATAACAGAAGAAACATCTGTAGGTGCAAACAATCCCGATCGGTGTCCTTTCAGTGAGCTGTGCTTGATCAACAACTGACCGATAATCAACACTGCTAATTCCAGGCTAAATATGGTTATACGACGGATAATAAATGCACTTTAGTTTACAGTGTTGTAGCACACAGGAATGTGCTAGACATATTCGATACTGGGCAAAAACCGGCTTCTGACCAGCGCTGAGGGCAGTATTGGTGTAGACTGGCTTGCTGCTTAAATAGGCCCTAAATATAACCGGGACGTGTACGTGCGCACGTAATAAATGCACTATAGTTTACAGTGTTGTAGCACACAGGAATGTGCTAGACATATTCGATACTGAGCAAAAACCGGCTTTTGACAAGCGCTGAGGGCAGTATTGGTCTAGACTGGCTTGCTGCTTAAATAGGCCCTAAATATAACCGGGACGTGTACGTGCGCACGTAATCACGTATGTGGAATATTATTGGCTGCTTCACCTGTCAGTCAAAATTAAGGGTTTTGCATACGGTGTGCAAGGGCCAATCGTCTACGGTTATCGACAGAATAATACAAATGAATTACGCTGGTTGCCAGCCGCCGTTAAAAGCCAAGAAGAAGAATACAAATTACTCGACCTAGATGTTTATTGTTTTGCTTGATACTTTACTTTACACGTTTTTTTTCTTTGCCTTTTAATGTAAATATAGTTAACAGATACACATAATTGTGAAACAAAGCACACAAAGTAAAAAAAAAAAAATTGTAGTGCTTTCTCTTTCATAAAAACTGTCAAGAGCGAAAATATTGGTATTTGCATTAGTGTATTTACAGTTTGTGAAGAGATGTTTTAGTTTTTAACATAATTAAAATGATCGTTTATATGGTAACCAAAAATAATATGAATAACAGGCAAAGAAAATTCACTAAAACATTATGAACAATGAAGACATTATTACCATGGGTGCAAGCTTGAATTCCAGAAATATTTTACTACGGAAAATCCTAAATTATTGCATAAATCATGCTTGAAATTCACTCTACACAAACCTTGCGGTAAGTTTTAAATTTGCGTTCACTTTTAATTATTATTTATATTTTTTTATTATAACGGAAGTAATTACAAAATATTTTGCAACACTAATAGGGTTGAAAAAACAAAGTGGATGATTTACTTTAGACTTTAGTACAGTCTATTATTTGATCTAAACATGTGTTACACATATACATAAACATATGTTCAATAATTAGAATTTTGGAATAATAATAATTTATATTTAAATTTTACAAGATGCAATAAAAACAAAAAAACGCAAAAGACACAAGGGGTCAGTATTGCCATGGTTTTGCAAGTCAGACTTTATTTACATAATGACTTCAAACCGTTTTGCTGTATTGTTTTTTTTTGTTTTAAATGTATGGTAATTCAAAATTCTAAGCATCATTACTCTGTTGTAAACTATTGTTCAAACCGCTTATGAAACTCTTTGATATCGTTGATTGTCACGTGGTGTGTATTACATATTAGTCCCGCCTCCTGCGACGAGATGGGCCAATAGGAGCCTCTCAAAGCGGTCTCTGATTGGACAGTTTAGAGGCACTTCACAAGCTTTACCAATAATAGTACACAATGATGAGAGTGAGGGCGGGACTTGACAGAATGCAGCGAGTAAGATCAGATGGTCGTGTTTTCCACATTCTTAGCTGAGATGGACTGACTGCAGCACAGCGTGAAAACTTTTTCCTGTGGGGCGGTGATCCCAACGGATGAAGTCCGCTTATTTTCTCAGACTTTTGCGCTGTAAAAAACACAAAATATAAGAGCAGTTCGTTTATATTTAGCAAACGGAGCTGTATAGTAAGTCTTAACACAGAAAAAAAACCCTGAATGTTACAGCGCCCTTTTAATTTATTGCACAAACTTTGGTCGGGACAAAAAGTGGATAAATGTTTTCCTACGTTTAGTCATAAAGGTAAGAATGTACAGATTTTGCATGCGGAAAAATGTAATACTTCATAAATGCAACCTAAAAGCAGCTGCTATATGTTCATACGCATTCAGCATCACAATCTGAAATATTTAGTTGCATGAATTAACTTTAATTAATTAAAACAGCACGTTTTAGTATTCTGTAACGTTATACAGACCATCACATCCATTGACATCAACACAAAATGTGAGTTTATTAATCAAATTCAGAGCAAACTATGAGATTTGCTTTTAGCACTGTGGGAAAACGCATGCAGTAACAGCTAAAAAAATTACAATAACAGCTAAAAGTCGTTTTTCACTGCTACTTTTTTGTTCTCCTCTATATGTGGATGCAATGAATCGTTATTGATATTTGAAGGATCAGTCTGCTTAACAACATCAGTGTTTGACAATTGAAACATGTCTATTTGATCCAATATATGCGGTTACTACCAAACCCAGTTATTATGTAGCTATTAAAACATTTAATGCACTTTTAATTTGTATAAATAATTAGTATGTCATGCAGAATCCGTGTTGTCATGCAATGCAATAGAAATTTGGCCTTGATGGTTCTAACAAAGATTGGTTATTATCATATCATGTAGGCTATTTACTGCAAAATACTCATTTAATCCAACAAAGTGTCTTTAGTGCATTTTGGTATTGCCACAAAAGTATGCAGATGCTTTACAGTGGGAATGCGTAACTACTTTATTGAAAGTGGTTAGATGAGAGATTAATAATAAACCACTTAGTCACGTTGACACGTCATCCAGTACCCTCGTATCTCAGTTTTTGGCTGGTCCTTCAAAGCTAGCCTGCTGATCACAACCATGGCAAAAGAACAAAGGCAGTATTTTATCCAGCTAAACGTGCCATCCAGATGTTAGCGATTCTGCCAGTCTACGTCCTAGCCGTGGGCGAGGAGGTGGGTATTGGGGGGCCGACGTTTATTCTCAAGTTTATTAAAGCACCTCAGCTGAGACTTGAGACTCAACAAACTGAGATTTACAAGAGTGAAGGCAGCTCTTGCTGGTCTGTAGTTAAATACCACTGTAGGTAGACTGTTCCTGCCATCTAACGTCCTTAGAGAAGGACTTTGTTTAAAACCTGGCATGGTTTTATTCCCTTCATAGTTTTGAGGAAAGCTGTTTTTTCCTGTTACCTTCCATGAAAGCTCCTCGTTGTTTTTTACTCTTACAGGCTAAATGTGCCAAACTATGTGAAAGAATCAAGCGTAGCAAAGTACATTTTAGGACACCCAAGGGATTTAGGAGCAAGATTTGGAGATTTCAGTGTGAATTCACTCTCTTTCTTCCAAAACCTCAGGTTATTGTTTTACTGGGGTGGGGAAAGAAGGTTTGTTTTCCTTCCTCCGTCGTCCCAGATGGGAGATTTGGTGAGGACACAGTTCTCCTCTGTGTTTGGCAGATGGGAGGTCTTTCGTGGTTCAGTTTGATTGTGTAGTGGTGTTGTTTGTTTGATTTGCACCTTAATTTTCCCTAGGGAAGGAACAAGATTCAAAACACCAGGTTTAAATATATATTCCAATACTGTCGTAGCTCATATAAGAGAATACCAGGAAAAAACAGTTCTTCTAAATCAAAAAAACGATTTGAACTTTAGTATCAAAACCTGCCATGGTATAAATACAATTTCTTAGCCATATAACTCATGGATGATGGCTACAAATGAAAGTCTTTGATTAGAGAAAGCGCGAGGGGGGCTCGAAACGTCTTATCTCCTTCAGCGTTCAGTGCCCAGCTGCGTGGAATGTGTAACCTCAATGTTATCAGTTTCCATGGTGTAAAATCAAGGCCCAAGTCTTTGGATAACCACCTGCATGCCTTCAAGCCTCAACAATGCCTTAGCCACTAGCTAATCTTTTCAGTAACTTCACTATACAGTGGACCCAAAAAATATTTTCCTCACCCTGACACCGTTCCAAACCTGTATGACTTTCATTTGTCTGTGGAGCATAAAAGAAGATAATTTGAAGAATGTTTCAGCTGTTTTTGTCCATATTATGAAAGTCAATAGGACCAAAATCTTCCAAGCTCCAATAAGGATCAAATGGTAGCATGAAACTAATCCAGATGACTATTTTATACGTTTTTTTAAGCAACACAGTCACATTCTGTGAAGAACAGATCAAAATGTAGGTCTTTATTCACTCTCGAATCAAAACATTGATCAAACTCATACCTCAGCCTCCCATTTGGTCATGTGACGTGAGGTTTGTCAATAGATTTCGATCTGTTCATCATAAAAATAATTGCGTCACTGTCAAGTCTGGATTAATTTTACACTACTTTTATACCCTTTGTGGACCTCGAAAGTATCTATCTATCTATCTATCTATCTATCTATCTATCTGTGTTTCTTGGAGTGTTTTTACTCTTGGAACGGTTTCAGCCGAGGCCTGCAACTAATTATGGGAGAGTGCATAAATTGCTAGTAATTACATGTAGCATGGCAGCTAGCGCAAGCACAACAGAATAAAAGGTTAACCCAAAATAGCTCAGCAATAGTAACGGCACACCATCTTTCCTCGAGAAATTAGCTCATTCTCTTTGGTTTTGGATAGACTTTGAAACTTGTATCATTTGTTTTTAATTTGATCCTTTCCTTACAGACTTTAGGGTTTAGCCTCTGCCAAAAGCTCACTTGATTCTTATTAACCAAATGTAAGTTTTGTAAGACATATGATGTTAACTTCCCATTTGGAGGAATATTTGGGGGATTTTTGTTTTCTATATATGCTTTTATGCAGTTTTTGAATCAGCCAAATCTTGAGTTTTTCCTGAAGAACATGCGGGTGCCCGTACAAAACCCTCATCTAGAAATGCCATCCAAAGACAAAGTTTAACTTCAGGTTAGCGGTTTGTTCATCATTAAGTTTGAGCAATAATAAGTTTTGTTTGTCTTAGCAATCACCACAAATGATTCTCTTGGTCACGGACAAAGCATAAGGAAGACGTGTTTGCCAAATGTTTTTAATGAGCAGGTTGAAATGAAATATGTTGTTTATATCTACACATAAAGTTGAACAAGGAGTACAGTGAAATTGGCGGGAAAACGTTGGATATCTTACTTCATTGATTCCTGAGGGAAAATTCAGATGCCTGAATCAGAAGTATGAGCAATGGTAAGAGGATATTACTCAGTTGAGTTCATTGGGATGGTTAGCCTTATAAAGACAGACTTCACAAAATCAACGCTGGTGGAATTGATACCTCCTTCCTGCTTTCTGTCTGCAAACAACAGCCAAAGTCACATTTCACAGTGCAAGAGTTTCCTTCACGCCATACTGATGGTCTGAATGCTAGCAGAGTATAGATAAAAAGATATAGAAATAAGTGGTTTATAGACATCATCGTCCTAAGAAGAGACATTTGCTGTGTTTATGAAAGAAGTCAGACGCAGCCAGTGCGTTTCCATAATGAACAATGCAATCAACCAAGACCAGCGCAAATTAGTGTAGGGTCGCAAACAAACAGAGCCGATAATAATCAGGTGCATGCAATCTACTAACAACACAAGCACAAAATGGATTAAGACATGCTTTTTGGGGACGTTAAATAATGGCGTAAATATATAACCAGTAAGTCGACTACCACAAACTTTAGTAAATAATTTTGCATGATTTATTTACCCATAAATTTTGTGACTAAAATGGAAACTCCTACAAATGCATATGCAATAAGATCAGCTGCAAAAATAACTGTCCACGTCTTTCATCGCTAATGTTTTTAGTAAATCCAAACTGTAGTTTTTAATGCCAAAGGATTTGTGTTAGTGCAAACTGTTAGTAAATCTGGCCCATAGTTTTCATGTGGAATGATGTCATCATGAAGTCAGAGATGGATCTAGCAAATGGACAGTCAGTTCCCAAATGCTTCATTGTGACTTCCACAAATGGTGCTTGAGTCACTTCTGCAGTGCTCGTTTTAGACTAAGTGATCACTTGTGCTCAGCATGATGCGCAGATGATTGAATGGAGTGCTCATGGTGGGGCGGCAATCAAATTCAACAGTCTCTTCCTGATTAAGTCTGGTGGCCTGAACAAAACCGTTCAAATGGCCGATGTAGCTCCAGTACTTCTCAGTTTCCACACGACTTGGAAGTGCCTCGTGACGTTTGTTTGCGCTTCCATGAAGACCGTAGGCCTGAGGTTGTGTTACAAAATACAAATAATCATGTGTCACTTTGCCACTATTTTAAAGTGACATTGAACTTATGTGGCTCTTTTAGTCTTACCAAGCACTGCGTTTCAGGTTCTCGGCTTTTTATTTTTTATTCTGCTCTTGCATTGTGAAAAAGACAACAAATACTATGGACTTGTGATCTGATTCTTAGAAGGTCAAACTAGGGCTGCATGATTAATGGAATGCGATTGTCATGCGCATTTTGTTAGTAAAGCCGGTTTTGTAATCAGCAGGAAATCATCATCACGTGCTTTCAGATGGAGCAGCATTTACTACACATAGCCGTAGTTCACTGACAAGTTACGCAAAAAAATCGCAGACGATTTTATTGCGCGATTATCGATCGAAGAAATCGTTCACGCTAATGACAGCTGTTTGCATAGCTTCTCAGTGAACTACGGCTCTGTGAAGTAAATGCTGCTCCATCTGAAAGCATGTGAAAATACCACATTTAATAACATATTTTTACTCCAAACTCGCTTCATAATGTCAGTCGAGTGTTTGAAATAAATCCTTCTGTGAGATGATGTGGCTTCTTACACAGAATAAGGCACACAGCATATTTCATAGTATTTAAGCAGTGATAAAGGCATTGCATTATAAATATACTTTATTTTAATGAAAATTATAATAATGAGAACTCAGATAAATCGTATATTGCCATAGTCGTGTGTTTATTAGTCACGTTGAATCAATGAAAGCAGTTGAATCTTCTGTTTATTCAGCTGCAGTGATAGGCATTTTCTGGGTTTCTTCTGCGAGGCGTATTTGGAGTTTCAGCGCGAGAGCGCCCTCTGGCCTTTGGATGGAGATTTACTGCTGATCACAGAACAGTGCTTCACTGAAAGATACACATGACAATCGCAGCTTCTGTCGAATCGCGATCTCGATTCCATTTCGATTTATCGTGCAGCCCTAGGTCAAACTTTAAATCACACACGTTTTGATATTACATCTTGTACTATGTCTGTTCGGACAGCCTTGGTTCCCTTGTGTTTTTGGTTAATTCAGTCAAACATATATGCAGCAGATGTGAAGTCATCCGTTAACTGGGCTTCCTTGCTTCAGTGATCGCTCCTGGAAAAATGTCAGAATAGAGTCGGCTGCAGGCCACTTTTGCGTTAGTCAGAAAAGGGCACATAAAATGGCCCCACTATGCATCTGACTATTGGCTACAGGACTCCATCTGTTGTCATAGACGCTAAAGGGTAGTAAAAATGAAGGACAAGACACTTATCTGCTTACAGAAGGGCAAAATGGAGAAAAAATGATATGCAGCGTGCAACAAACGTCACATTTTTGACATTTGCTGAGAATCGCACACCTAAATAGAGATGAAGAAAGAGTGGATGTTGCGTGACAATTCCAAGTGGGAATTTTTTGTATACATTTTTTGGGCCAATTTAAAATGATTTGAATCGAATATCCTTGCATTGGCAGCCTGGTTTCTGAACGATTCCAAACCATGAATAAATCAAAAATTAGAAATTTGGCAAGAACTCCACATTGACTGCAGTAGCTATTTGTTTTTTTGTAATAAGCTCTCTTTTTTCCATTTTGGCTCAGACAGAAGAGCTCTTAAAGGGGTTCCACCGCACCATATGTCTCCACACTAAACCAGAGATATTCAGTGTACTCCCTCTTACAGGGTTGAAATAAGCAATTGAAAAGACATCTTTTTGTTGGGTAGTTCTTGGAAATAATGGCTTGATTGTTTAATGCAAAGTATTATTATATCATGTATGCAAACAATTGGGTTACTGTTGAAGAAATGGTAGAATGTGGCAATAGAAAATCCAAGGTCATGGATTGATTCCCAGGAAACATGTCCTGATAAAATGTATAATGATAAAAACTGCTGCTTTAGATTAATGCAGTTTCAATTATAAGCTCAAAAACGAGCTATTGTTAAGCTGAATTATGAATGAATTATACTGTGAAAGATATCCAGAACTGCCTGTTTAAGAAAAAAAAATGTTTTACTATATGATCAATTCTTATTTTTCAATTATGAAGGATCTTTAACTAAATACTTCTGCTGAAAAAAATTTGGTAAGCTTTGTTTTAACAACCTGGTTTTTAGTCCCAAAAAGAGTTGTCCTTTGAGGACTGCACATCGTTTTTTATGAGTAATGCATAATTTTGTGTGCTTGCAGATTTTATTAGCCTAGGACGGGTGTAGTATTTCATTCAGAGAGGAGCTCTGTCTTGATGCTGTGGTCTTTGGCTGCTGCAGTGCTTTACTTTTCCAGCGCAGTGCCCCAAACAGTCAGTAAATCGTTCCTGTCCCTCTGCTGGAGCCAAACTCAAAGCTCTATAAACATAATGAAGAAATGAAAAGAACACATTTGTTTTGATATTAGAACTTCTTCAAAGAAATAGAGAAAGCGGACGAAATAACATTCTCTGGAATGTAATAAACAATAAAGGACACTATGCATAATCTTGTAATTTTAAATGTTGACAGAACGTTAACAACACAGTTGCGGATAAAAATGTATCATAGCTGTTTTTTTTAAATATTAATAAGGTGGGTTAAATAACATAAGACAGCAGCTGTGTAGTCAAACAAAAAGAAAATTGATGCAAAAAGAAAAGTAATATCTGCACCAAGTGACACCCAACAGAACATGGCTATGAATTTTATTAGAAATTTGTATTGTATAGCGGAAAATATGCATGATGCGTTGTCATGCAAGCCAATCAGCGAAGAGCTTATTGACACGTCTGGTTGTATGTGTGTATGTGTATGTGTGTGTGTGTGTGTGTGTGTGTGTGTGTGTATGTATATATGTATGTATATATATAT
>NW_015555819.1:689566-704701 GCF_001515605.1 Sinocyclocheilus anshuiensis
AAGATATAATAAAATATTTACAAAAATGTGAGGGGTGTACTCACTTCTGTGAGATACTGTGTGTGTGTGTGTATATATATATATATATATATATATATATATAAAGCTTTAAATAGGATTTTTATACCATATCAAAATTCTTGATGCACTGAAATTTCATAATTTTTGTTACCAATTTCAATATCAATAAAAAATAATACTAGCCTAAGTAAAAATAAGCTTACTGAAGACAAGTAAACAGTCACAAATTAGGCTACAACAGAACAAAGATCATAAAAAAGGGCCTACTTGAAAAACGTAAAGCACTGAATAATAAATATATTGTATAAAGAAAATGTGCAAATAGACTGAATAGTCTTCACTGTATAAATTCAGTATACATTCATTATTTATTTTACAAAAGTGATTCAGTGAAGGACAGCAAGTAATTTTCTTTCTGATGTTTGATTTACATTATCAACACAAATGGCAACAGCAGCTATATTAGGCTGCATTATAGTTCACCCAAAAATTAAAATTCTGTTGATGTTCTAAACCTGTATGAGATTCCTTCATGCTGTTGAACACAAAACGATCATTCTTCAAAATATCTTCTTTTATGTTGAGGAGGAAAATGAAATTCATAGAGGTTTAGAACAATTTGAGGGTAAGTACAGTGGTGTGAAAAAGTGTTGGCCCCCTTCCTGATTTCTTATTTTTTTGCATGTTTGTCACACTTTAATATTATAATTTACTGTTTCTGTAAAGTGATTAAAATAAGGCCAATATTATTGATAATGAGAAATAAAGTCACATTGTCACATACTATATAAATAGTCAAATTGTGAGCTAAAAATAAAACCAAGAATTACGAGAAATAAAGTCACAATTACCCTTTTTTCACTTTAAAAACAGGCTTTCAATAGTTCCTGCCCTTGTAAATGGACTCAAACTTATTTTGTGATTTTATTATTGTGGATCTCATTCTCAGTTCACTATTCATTTAGAGGCAAAAATGGGCTCTTATGAACTGCTAACATGGATGTGGAGAGCTCTGTATATTCTGGTTAACTCTGCTGTGTTTTTGAATTTTGCTCATTTGTTTTACTCCGGTTTTTCTGATTGGTGAAGCTTGATTTATGTTGAATGACTTAGATATCCCTCCCACTGTTTGCTTTGGTTCATTATTGCACTTTCTTCAGCAATTCTGCAAGTGGACCTTACACCAGTCTTATGGTGTGTTCACACCAAAAGCGAAGTGAATATTTGCATCGCGTTACTTGCTCTAGATTACTCGCAGGATGTTTTTCGCGTCACATAAGCTCTTTGCTAATTGGCTTTCATGACAACGCATCATGCATATTTTCCACAAGCAGTTGAAATTTTTCCACTTGCACCGAAGACACGATTGAGGCGAATATCGTGAATATCGCAAATATCGAATTCAGTTCTATTCGCATCTTTGCATGCAATCTACTCATTCAAATACTTAAATTCGCTTTTGGTGTGCACACACCATTAAGATTCTTTTACGTCACAGTTTGTGTAATATTTTCTTTGCTGAGAGAATAAACTGAGATCTTGTGAATTTTCTCTGCAAAGCCGAAGATTTGCTCAGGCGTGCGTGGTTGCCAGCCCTTCGTTTTAAAATTGTACCTGTTCACAGAAGTGGGAGGAACATAATGTCAGGTCCAGCTGGTCTCACTGTATCCAGCAGGACGTCCACACTGCAGCCAACTCTTTTTCATGTCATCCTCCTCCTCTTCACACCCTCGGCACACCTCCACAAAAAGCAGATTCATGGCCAATTCGTGTCTTAGAAAATATGCTATTTTGGGACCATGTGTGAGCTGTTGTTTCAAAGAGACTGAATCATTTTTTAGACAGCAGTATCTTGTTTCAGAAGAAGTGCTGATTGTTCAACTAGTCAGAGATCTGAGGAAGGAAATGTGTCCATCTGGAAGCACAGAGGTCTCCTGCTAATAGCACAGTCATTTCCTTTTACAAAGCTTTCCTGATTAGGAAAGGCTCTCATTATAACTCGTCTTTGTTCCTAGACGGATGCATTTCAGATTGTTGTAAAGTTAATGGTTATTTGTTTAAGCTAAAAAAGGTTAGAAATTTGTATATAGAAGTTCTTTTAATGGCTTTCTAACCACAAATGCCACTTTGTAACCTCATTAAAAGTAAACATTCAGCTGAGAACAAAGAGACAGAACAAATCTTGTGGGAATAAATCATTTGCATTTACAGAAGAAAATAAAGCAGATGTCAAGAAAAGAATGTAAAGAAAGATGTAAAAAAAATGTCATCATTTACTTACCCTCGTCATTTCATACCGAATTAGTGGTCTTCTGCTGTTAAACAAAAAATAACACCATAAGTGATCCACATGTGCGCTATATTTCAAGTCTTCTGGTGCCTCAAAATAGCATCAGAACATACTTGCTAAATGAAACACCAGCCAGCAAGGTGTCTTTGACTTAAAAATACAAATTTAACAAAAAGACATTCAAAAACACAAGATTGAATTCATTTCAGACGCCCACACTTATTAGTGTGGCAGAAGGCAGAGAGAAGTGTATATCATTCCCAGGTGTTTCCTAACCCGTGTTGTGGTTGTTGCAGAGTTGCTGTGAGGGGGGTGACGGCTGTAACACTGGACCCCTGGAGCAGGACAGTATGACGTCACAGACCAGCAGCCCCAGATCCTCCAGAGATTGACCCAGGATGGAGCTGAAGGTGTGGGTCGATGGAGTTCAGCGCGTGGTCTGTGGGGTCACAGAGGCCACCACCTGCCAGGAAGTGGTCATCGCTCTGGCTCAAGCAATTGGTAGGTAGTGTCAATTTGAAGTTGCTCTTTTAAAGGTGCTGTATGTAAGTTTTTGACTCCACTAAAGCATAAAAATACAATAATATATTTGCAGATATTTAAGAAACATGCCAAGTTAACACTTGTTTATCTGAAAAACAATGCTAGTCAGTTATTCTCCTTTGAAAATGTGCGTTCCGGGCCGGAATGTCGATCTGTTTTGGATTGTGAAACCCGCCCAGTTTACCCAATTGTATTTCGGCACCCCGGGTTGCCAGTTGGCGGAAAACACAGCGTATTTCATTTCATTCATCGTCAAGTGCGCTCGTTCCTGTTGGTGTCGTCAATCTGGCAACCTGCGTGTGCGTCAAGTCTGAGGAGGAGGGGCCGGGGGAAAAAAAACCCTCCAATATTTTGAATTTGGACTGCAATACCTAGTTCAACCACTCGGTGTCAATCCTACATACAGCACCTTTAAAGCAGTCTTTCATATTAAAAAAGAAATTGTATGGAAAAGTGTTGGCGAAGCTACTTTGAAACTGTAGTTTGTCAAGCTACAAAAATATTCACAAGGAATAGTTAAACTAAGAATGAAAACTCATTAATCACTCACCCTCATGTCGTTCAAAACTTGTATGACTTCAAGGAATAGTTCACCCAAAAATTTAAATGACCCTATGATTTACTCACCCTCAAGCGATCCTAGGTGTATAGGACTTTGTTCTTTCAGACGAATACAGTGCGCTTTTCCCAGATTTACAATGGCAGTGAATGGGGTTTAAGATTTTGAAATCCAAAAAACTGCGTCCATCCATCATAAAAAGTACTTAGCATGGCTCCGGGGGGGTAATAAAGGCCTTCTGATAGTGAATCGATGCATTTGTGAAAGAAAAATATCTATATTTACAACTTTATAATCCACAATCTCTAGCTTTTGCTAACTTTCGTGGCGTTCCAGCGGATGACGTAGGCGTAGTATAAGCTCCGGTGAGAATCTGCTAGTTTACAGCAAAGGAAAGCCAGTCTCCTCTTGGCTTATATATCGAAATCTTCCGATATTTTTCTTTACAGTTTTGTACTTCTAAGTCGTGACCGGTGTTTTGTTTTGCTCTCTCCTCTGCACTTGTGTGTTCGTCACTTCTCACCTGCGCTTACGCTACGCTACGTCCTACATCATCCGCTGGAACGCCACTCTCTCGTGAACATGCATGCGACAGTTATCGGACGCTAGAGATTATATTTTTCTTACACAAACACATCGATTCACTTCAGAAGGCCTTTAGGGGTTGTAAACTGAGAAACCAAAATCCCCTTGATCTTTTGACATATAAGAGGTGCTGTTCTATTAAAAACAAAATAATTGTACTATTAAAAACATCCTGTAAGTTTCAGAACTGAAAACTTTCTTGTTAGTCTAAAAACAGCTTATATTAAAGCCACTCTGCCAAAACAACAGCTTGTGGAATGTACTACTCTATGATGTAAAACTGAGGTGGCTAAACAACCACCTCCGCAGAAGAAGATCAACGCCTGCCTGTACATCGCTGCCTCTTTAGCCCCACTCACGGATTCGTGCACGTAGTGTAAATAAAGATGGGGCGAACGCAAATCTATGCAGAAACCAAACGATAAAGATCTTTATCGTTTGGTTTCCGTGCAGTGGAAAGTTGTGGAAAAACAGTCTTTGCATTTCCTTCCTTCTGATCTGAACATTAGGAACATTTTTTATTATTTTGAATGAAGATCCAGACCACGTCAGAAAGAACTTGGTCCTTTGTTCACTTCATTTTACCACGGATTCGTTTACAAACTAGGCACAATCCGATGCAGGATTTTCAGAAAGATTGAAAATAAAAGACAATGCTGTGCCGACTATATTGGATCCGACACTGATGAAACAAGTGTGAGTAACTGTTTTCATTACATGATTACTATTGCTTTGTCTGTTATTACAAATTGTTTGATATGTACTGAGTATTTATGCATTTTTAACCTAAATCGCGGCATACACAATCATATCAGTGGGCATTTACTTCCGAATCTACAATCCGCCGCACCTCTTCAAACGGAGCATTCTGAGGAGCGGGGTTAAAAACAGGACAGAAAATAGCCTATTACTTCTGAATTGTGTTTTATGATGTAAAAATCTTGATAACATTATAAGTGGACCTCAGAGAACGGTACAAAATAAAAAACAAATGAAATGAGTACTACTCAAATGAGTATGTAATTCAATTAAATGAATCGTCTGAACAAACTTATTCATCAAAATGATTTAGACATCCCAACACACAAGGAGTAACACAATATGACACAAAAAACACTGATAAACAATTCTGTCATGCTACTGCTATCTTTTAAAAAATTGCTCTTTACTGGAAAAGAACTTCTACTACCAAAAAGCTGTGCTTCTATTTTTGGTTGGTTACTCCCCAGCAGTGGCATGGAAGACTTAAATCATGGAAGCTATAGTTGCTAACACAGATGCCATACATTTTGAGTAATGCTGAAACCATCTGGCATTGAGGTTGATTGAGTAATCATCATCCATTTCATAATGAAAAAGAAGATTAAGTATCGGAGAGTTTGTTTTGGCTTTCCAACAGCTTGAGACTAGTTTAACAACTTGTCTAAAGACATCAGGCATATTTTAAGGAATTTAAAGGAGAGGGCGCAAATAATCTACAAAGCTGATTTCAGTTAATTACATCACCAGTGGAACCCAAAGCACTTTGTTTTTGATGCAAACCTGTCTTCGTTGACGTCATCGTTTGATTCTATTTTCAGCTGCACTCAGACTGGTACAATCTAAGGGCCCCCTCTTGTATTAGTGAGAAACGCACTGGCGCAACCAAAGTGCCCGCTGACATGGAAAATCTGACTCATTCTACTGAAAGAAAAAACTCTTAAGAACACCTCAATCCTCTTTGACAGTTTTGAAAGTAATTTGTATGTTTTTACTGGGGGAAGAAAGTATTAAAAAAAACATTGCTCGCTGTTTCAAATGTGTATCTTTAGATGAAGTGCACTAATTTTATGAAGAAGAATTATTCTGTCATTTTGCCCTTAAGCAAATTATATGGTAGTGGAGAAGAACAGGAAATGATGTGCGGAAGAGGGTGGAATGGGATTGGGAAAACATCCCTAATATATTTGTGTATTCACATAACGATATAAGTCAAATCATAACAGATTTAAACAAGAATTACAGTGTTTTTTTTCCCATTTAAAAAGGTTTTACAGAAATAAAGTAATACTACTTTGGCAAAGTGTTTATAATGATGTACACTAACATAAGATTGTAAATCATACTGTTTTCATTTACAAATTGTTGCTTTAGCATGATGCTAAGGTCAATTTTGCAACATATTAGTCAACAAAAATTTGTTGAGAGCACCTAACAATTAATTCACCCCAAAATTAAAAATTCTGTCATTAATTATGCATCCTCATGTTGTTCCAAACCCGTAAGACCTTTGTTCATCTTCGGAACACAAATGAAGATGTTTTTGATGGAATCCGAGAGCTTTTTGACCCTTCATAGACAGAAACGCAACTACCACATTCAAGACCCAGAAAGGTAGTAAGGACAACGTTAAAATAGTCCATGTGACATCAGTGGTTTAACCGTTATTTTATGAAATTACAAGAAAACCTTTTGTGTGCAAAGAAAATAAAAATAACGACTTTATTCAACAATTTATTCCGTGTCAGTCTTCGACGTGCGTTCACGAGAGTATCACGACGGATGCGTGTGGTGCTGCTGACGCAAGAGCCGGCGTTCTGATGTAGAACGTCCATCTCTCTTCGTTCATCATCTGTATATTCTGGTTCAAATAAGTAAGGCTGGGCAAAAAATTGCAAGTCATTCTCTCGAAATCTTAAGACATGTTTACTTCAAACATGTTTTATGTACAGTGTGCGTCTTCTGCTTGTAAACAAGGCACAGCGCATCCAGTTTCTACATCAGAACGCCAGAAAGACTGACATGGAAGAGAAGAAATTGTTGAATAAAGTTATTATTTTTGTTTTCTTTGTGAAATTTCTTGGTGAACTATCCCTTTAATATCTATGGCTTGTTGGTAGTCTTGTTCAGTACTGTAATCATTGTTCTTTTTTATAGGTCGCACAGGACGGTATACATTGATTGAAAAATGGAGGGACACCGAGCGACATCTCGTTCCTCACGAGAGTCCGGTGGCCTCTCTGAACACTTGGGGGCAGTATGCCGGTGACGTGCAGTTTATCCTATACCGTACTGGTCCGTCTCTCAATGAGTACCCCTCAACCGAAGGTCTGAATCCTCGGGGCCCAGAGCGTGGCTTGCATCGGCAGAGCCTTCCGTTGATGGCCAAGCTCCGAGCTCCGGGTGACCGTTCCCTCCGTCGGCGCGAGCCACGGCGCAAATCTCTGACCTTCATCGGTGTGCCCCGCAGTCTGAGGGACATCCTTAGTGGAGGCAGGCTCAGTGACGGTAGTGCCAAACAACGAGAGGTTTTAGTGAGAAGCGCTCACAATTCACCATCAATGTCCCCTCGGTTATCAGGCCACCGCGTGGAGGATATTACCCAACTGGTGAGACTGCAGAGGGAGACACTTTTGGTTCTAGACAGCAGGATAGAGGCGTACGAGGCAGAGCTTCGAATGTTGACTGAGAAAAGAGTTGGACTAGAGGACGACGAACTGTATGTGAAGATGACAGAGGAAGTTTCAAGGTTGGAAAAGCAGGTGCGAAGGAACAAGGTGGAGATTGAGGAAGAGGAATTCTGGGCAACCGAGCTCGAGATCGAGCGGGAGAGCGAGAGGCAGCTGCAGGAGCACCTCCAGGAGTTGAGCAGTCGGTTGCGCGGCTGTGCGGCGGATCTGGAACAGCGGCTGATGTCTCTGCAGGGTGTAGAGGCAGGCATAGATGCTCAAAAGCAACATAAGGAGATCAGAGAGAGCCAGCAGGCCAGTGAGGGGGAAGTGAAGGCTAGACTTCAGAGAGTGAAAGCAGAACTCAAGGCTCAAGCTCAACACACGGCCCAGCTTGAAAACAGCTCAAGAGCAGTGGAGCGTTCACTGACTGAGTCATGCAAGAGACTGCAGGTACGTCAAGTCTCACAAACAAAAACTTGAGTAATCCATATGAAATTTTGAAATTGAAGACTGCAGTGGTAATCACTGGTCTTGTGCCAGAGATTATTATTAAAAAGATAAGCATTGCTTTTCACCAGTATATGTTGTGTTGGCTGCAAAGAAGTCTACAATACCTGGATAAAACTATTAACTATAGCTGCGTTCCACTCCACTTTTAGACACGCACTCACGAACTTCCCTAACCACTTCCCCTTGGGGGAATCCCCACTGCCATTTTGAAGTGCATTCCACTTCGCGAAGTGGATGAGGGAAGTTTATATGGACAGACCCTCGACCCCTCGATTTTGACCGAGGGAGCGAGTCTGCTTCATATGCACACTTCAGGCCGCTCCATAGACCACAATGCAACATGATTGTGACGTCATTGCAGATCTTATCCCCACCCCAAACAACTCTATAATATATAAATGATGTTTTATATATTTATAACAGTCCAAGCATACCTTTATACTGTACATATAGAATGCTGTACCAAACAAATTTGTAAGGGGAAAAATGTAAACAAAAGGGCTTAGGAAGTTCCAGTTCAGCCCATTGCAAGGGTTCCGCCTGTAGTGGGCACCCATGCAACGTAATCAATGACGTACATTCGAGTAAACAACACGGAGGGAAGTTTGTGAGTGAAGGGCATAAAAAATGAACTGGAACGCAGCCTGTTTCTGTCTATTTCAGTACCAGTTGTTTGATCCCCCATTAGTACCTAGAAGTAAAGGCTAACATACACTACAAAAAAGTTTGCTCTAATTTGCAGTCTGGATGAGTTGACACTATTTGCCGAAAGCTGACAAATGTCAGAGCCATTCTTCAGATTTTGGCCAGTTGGAGTTGACTGATTTCTCGCAGTGATCAATAGCTTCAGACCATGATTCCATCAAGCTGAAGGATATCAAACACTTTTGATATTTTAAGCTGATTTTTTAAATACTTATCATTTGTCATCATTTGGTACGGTGTGATCTTTATTTAGTTTTTTTTGTGTATGATGTCCATTTTTTCTTCTGTAATCATTTACAGAGTTGGCAAGTGAATGATGCCTAGTGTTTCAAATCTATTCAGATTTTAAAGGGGTCCCATTATGCTCTTTTACAAAGTCTTGATTTTGTTTTGAGGGTGTACTAGAACAGGCTCTCATACTAGGTTGTTCGAAAAACACATTATTTTTCACATATTTTACATTATCTCAGTCTGTCATGAATGGCTCGAATAGTTCCTGTATCAAATGAAGGCCCTCCTTCTGAAATACGAAATGTGCTGTGATTGGTCAGCTGGGCCAGTGTGTGCTGTGATTGGCTGCACTCGGCGCCTGGTCGGGAAATATCATGCCCCCTTACCATAGCCATAAGGTAAAGCCGCAGTGTAAATATTGCATCAAAATCAAATCAATTTGAGCCCGATTTAAACCCGGATGATTGTAACCACTCTAAGTTCGTCTGCCTTGGGAAAGCTAGCGTGTCTCCGACATAGTGATAACACTCGTTGCCTTCTCTAGTGCAGCTCAACCAGGTTTCGTCCCATTCGTCGAGCTTTGTGATATCACAAATCCCGGAAAATATGCGTTGTAGTCCAAACGAGTCGTTCGTTGTAGTTTTTGAAAAGTGATTTAAATAAAATATCTCCTTTTGAAGTGTACTTTGTAACTTTGCAGATCTTTTTTATGCTCAAACAGCAACATTACAGACTAACTAAAGTTGAAAAAGTGGAAACGCATAATAGGACCCCTTTAAAAAGTCATGTAGTATGTTTCGGTCTTAAGTTTGACGTCATGACATGTTGACAGTGGTGATTAGCTGATGGCACCACAAGAATCAATGTGCAAACATTAGTCCTTCTCCTTCATTAGCGACTAGCCTTAGCTGTGATTTCAAAGGCAGCAGGGAGCATTTCCATTTCACGCTTTTAAGAGCCATCCAAAAATATCTGCATCTACCAGCAGGGACTAACTCGACCAGTCTAAAAAGCCAAAACTTGACTCTGTGGTTTCCTCCACAAGGCTTCTTAAGTAGTTAAACCAGCAAAATGTTGATGCAGGTTGACTAGCCTCAACAAATGGCAAATGAACAACATAGCTGGTTGGAAGTACACTTAACTAAAGTTCCAAACCAGCACTCACTAACAAAGAAATTCATGCTGGTCTTAGCTGCTCTTTTCAGAAGAGTTCAGTCTAAAACATTTCTCACTTCTTGCGATTGTTGTAAATGCAAAAATGACACATCTGTTTAGAATCGTGAGCTGATTTTGTGGGAGTACATTGGAACATTGTTACTGTTTATAGCCAGTTGTTACTGCATTGCTGCAGGCTGAGTGCCAGTTGCAATACTACACAAACATTTCATTAGCACCTTCTCCACCCTCTTTCCACCAGGAGAGTCAGTATGAACTGGAGCAGCTTACCAAAGAGTTGAGGCAGGTAAACCTACAGCAGTTCATACAACAAACAGGCACCAAAGTCACTGTTCTGCCCGTGGAGCCTGGCGATGATGACTCCAGCAACACAACTGATTATAAAGGTATTATTTTTACTGACAATATATCTAAAGCCCCAGGGATATGCTCCATACAGTGTGGATTCTGTTAGGACTCTGTTGGCGTGAATGAAAAAAATGTTGATGCAGGTTGACTAGCCTCAACAAATGGCAAATGGTGAACAACATGGCTGGTTGGAAGTACACTTAACTAAAGTTCCAAACCAGCACTCACTAACAAAGAAATTCATGCTGGTCTTAGCTGCTCTTTTCAGAAGAGTTCAGTCTAAAACATTTCTCACTTCTTGCGATTGTTGTAAATGCAAAAATTACACATCTGTTTAGAATCGTGAGCTGATTTTGTGGGAGTACATTGGAACATTGTTACTGTTTATAGCCAGTTGTTACTGCATTGCTGCAGGCTGAGTGCCAGTTGCAATACTACACAAACATTTCATTAGCACCTTCTCCACCCTCTTTCCACCAGGAGAGTCAGTATGAACTGGAGCAGCTTACCAAAGAGTTGAGGCAGGTAAACCTACAGCAGTTCATACAACAAACAGGCACCAAAGTCACTGTTCTGCCCGTGGAGCCTGGCGATGATGACTCCAGCAACACAACTGATTATAAAGGTATTATTTTTACTGACAATATATCTAAAGCCCCAGGGATATGCTCCATACAGTGTGGATTCTGTTAGGACTCTGTTGGCGTGAATGAAAATAAGACCTCAACCATAATGAGTAATAAGTCCATTTTACAAGTGTCATTAATGACCAGCGCCAGACCACATCTGCTTTTAATTTAGTGCAGTGCCAAGTAAGTTTTCACTTACACATCTAGCAAAAAACTGCAGGCCCATGTAGGACAGAGTTAAAAGCTTTTGCGTGCTCCTGCTTCATCAGTGCCGTGACAGATTACCGTTGCAATGATTGACTCAGCGGTCTTGCCTCTGTCATTTACTCTGTCGAGTACAAAAATCTGTTATTTCTTTCTGACTTTATTGACGTCAAGCCTGGATGAAAAATAACATTGCCGTTGCAAGCCTTCTGTTTGTAGATGTCACTGACTTCAAAGTGCTTTTCCTGTTATTGTTTATATTACTAATCCAAAGTGCCACCTTGTGGTTAGAGTTGGTATTGTACGTGTTATTGGCCAAACAGTTTACAATATCCAAAGGCTTGGCTACTTGGTTAATTAAAAAGGCTAGTTTGAATATTAGCGTACTGCCTACTGAATACAGTCTGAATCTGATCAAATAATGAGTCAAAATCACAGATGGTATTATTTCCAGCTCATTCGTCACACTAGAAATAAGTAAACTGCACTGCATTGTGGATACAGCATTGTGCTCGGTTGTATTTGCATATTCTACACTCTAAAAAATGCTGGGTTAAATACAACCCAGTGCTGGGTAAAATAGAGACAAACCCAGCAATTGGGCTGTTTTGACCCAGCGGTTGGGTTAAATGTTTAACCCAACCTTCTGGGTAGTAACCCAACCGCTGGGTCAAAACAACCCAGTTGCTGGGTTTGTCCCTATTTTACCCAGCACTGGGTTGTATTTAACCCAGCATTTTCTAGAGTGTATGCATTCAGAAAATTGGCATTACATGCATTGCATCCATACTATATACCACAGGAATAGTAGTATGGTGGTATGATATTCCAAACAAGCAACTGTTATTGGAATTAAGCAAAGATCTATGGAAATATTTGGTCAAGACTACACTCATTTTGTTTGTATTCTTAAGTTCTTCCTAGCATATATAGTTAAAATGAGCTTTACAATCCCTGTAAGCAGAATGAGATATTAGACAAAGTTCTTTAATTAAATTGTTTTCTTTCATTTCCCAGACTTTGCTGCATTAACTGGCTCATTGAAACGACCGGGTTTATCTCATCCAGTGGTTGGCAGCATCCATGGACTCCATAGTCCAATCTCCTCAGGTTTAAATCCTGAGGGCATCTATGTCTAAGGACCACTTGGTAGTATTTCAAATTTTTTTTTTTTTTTTTAAATGAATTA
The DNA here is from genome assembly GCF_001515605.1 of Sinocyclocheilus anshuiensis. Lineage (NCBI taxonomy): Eukaryota > Metazoa > Chordata > Actinopteri > Cypriniformes > Cyprinidae > Sinocyclocheilus > Sinocyclocheilus anshuiensis. Next base: position 701,988 of record NW_015555819.1, read on the forward strand.
ATTTTCTAATTATTTCTAATTAATTTAGTAAATATTATTTAAAATGAAAATAAATCCTCTCCATATACAGTATGTTTGAGACTGAATACATTTTATTTGATGCTACTTCAAGCAAAACCGACAGCCGATTTGCTCAGCATGAAGGAGAACTTTCAGTTTTCAGTTCCCTATCATAATACTTGATCTTGATCACGAAGAGCTGCATACCATTTCAAATACAAACCATAAGTATGTTGATTTTCATATGTATAGTATCATTGTAGTGTCTAATATTAGAAAGTGATATCTGTAACCTTGTCACATAAAAAAAAACTAGTAGATGAAGGATGAATTACTTTGGAAGCATAAATATATTTTTGTATTCTTATTTTAGCCACATTTGTATGAATGTGCAACATTCACATTTGTGTTTACTTTTAGTGGAGATCAATCTGATCCGTAATAGTTTTTAAAAAAAAAATTTTTTATACATTTCATACCATGGTTGATTTATCAATTTGTGTAAGTGTTTTACTGTTGAGCCAAAGACAATCACTTATTTTAGTTGCAATATGTTACTGCATGACTGCAAAATATTGTACTCCTCGCTTTAATTTTGCCAATGTCATTATTGTTGAAATATGCATAAATGTAACTGATACTGCTTGAAAATGTACTTTTACTCTTAAAGGAATAGCTCACCCAAAATGAAAATGTTCACTCATATTCGAAACATTATGACTTGGGAGATATTAAAAAAAAAAAATGTTTTAAAGGAATTTTCATTTTGGGTGAACTATATCTTTAATATTATATATTTGTTATATATAATTTGTTGAAATCACAGCTGTTTAGCTGAAAGTAGTGCCTTTCTGAAATTCAACCCAAGCCATGTTAGGATCAACTTTAACGATGGTGCAAGCATGCTGACTCTGTGAATTCGATTATATAAAATATATTATGACGTTTTATGCTCGGACTTTGCTCATATGGTGTCTTCTAAATATGGCTGCATTTAATTTCAGTAGATTTTGGGGGTATTTAACCTTGTTTTTAATGTTTTCCTACAGTCAAGCATGTACTATAATTTGAAACAAATGTAAACATAGAAAAGCTTCATACAAACCCCTAAAAAAATCTATATATAGTACTGTGAATTACTATTAAACCCTAATCACCCCATATGGATGCTTATTTTACAACATAAACCTTTTGAATAAAATATGCAAAGTCAAGTGTAACAGCAAGAGAATAGAATTGGCACCTGATTAAAAGAAAGGTAAGCCACACACGTGTGTCCAGCTTAATGCTACTAACTCATGTTGAGAAGGCCACCGTCCCACAGTATGTGGGGTTTAACTACAGCCAGTATGGGGCTGCAAGGAGCTCCAGCCAGACAAAACGCCTCGTCCACATCCAGACCCCATTCCCGAAGAGTTTTCAGGGCAGATGCACAGACATTTCTAGAGCCCCACGACGTTAAGACACAGGTACAGAGAGGGCTGTTCTCTTGCCCAAACCTCCTTCTCATCTGACCGATCAGAACGGCAAACTCCTTCATGCAGATCTGGTAACATAAGACTAGATTAATATGACTAATGAAGCTTAAAAAAACAGTACTAGACCAAAAAAAAAAAAAGAAAAAGATTGTTGCGTAAATACAAATATTTCATAATTTACCTTTGCTGTTTTGATGGTCTCTATTTGGGTTTCACTGAATCCAAAAGATTGTTGCGTAAATACAAATATTTCATAATTTACCTTTGCTGTTTTGATGGTCTCTATTTGGGTTTCACTGAATCCAAACTCTGAAAGACCATCAAGTGAATCCTCAGAGAAACCGATAACGTCACCAGAGAAAATGACCTTTAGCTGATTGAGGACATGATCATCAGCCTGATCGTACAGCAAAGCAGCTGGAATTCCTAAACTCAACAAAATGTGCAAACATAAACTAATGTGTATTAATGCAAATATATATATTTTTTTAAATCATGCATTAAAAAAATATTTTAAAACGACTCGTTAAATGTTCATGAAGTGATCTACCTGTATGCAGAGCTTCATAGACATCATCCCTTTCAGTAGAGAGGAACAGCTTAACTTTGTTTGACTGAAGAGTATTTATGAGTTCTTCCTTTTTGCAAAAGAAAAATTTGCCAATTTCTAGACCTAATGATAGAAAAAAAACAATGCAAAATAAGCACATGTAAAAAAAACACAAAAAATGCACATAAGCATATCATGCTTAATAAGAATTGCATAAAAACGGAGTATACAAAAAAAACACATTTTTAAGCATTTAAGAAAAAAATATCCCATGTTTGTTTATTATTATTGTGAGACAACTTAAATATTTTTTGATAAATTATTGTCCAACAAGTAACATAAAAATATGATTTTTAAGCACATTAAATATATCACCTGCCATAAAATTGTGATTCCAATCTGTCAAAACCTTTCATATTTTATAGCTTGTTTTTTTCATATAACGTTTCATAAAAAAAAAAAAGAAATACTAAGCATTTAAAAGAAAAATTAGGAGCACCTTTGACCACTTGGAGAGAGAAAAAAAAAATTTTTTGTCCCTATTCTATATCTATGCAAGTGCTGTATTAAAATAGCCTTACCAAAATGAACTTACCATAATGCTTTACACTCTCATCCATCTTCATTTTGATTTCTTCTGAACACTCCTTTGAAATGAGGATCACTTAAAAAAGTAAACAGTCGGA
>NW_015555819.1:704972-707149 GCF_001515605.1 Sinocyclocheilus anshuiensis
CCTTTCATATTTTATAGCTTGTTTTTTCATATAACGTTTCATAAAAAAAAAAAGAAATACTAAGCATTTAAAATAAAAATTAGGAGCACCTTTGACCACTTCGAGAGAGAAAAAAAAATTTTTTAGTCCCTATTCTATATCTATGCAAGTGCTGTATTAAAATAGCCTTACCAAAGTGAACTTACCATAATGCTTTACACTCTCATCCACCTTCATTTTGATTTCTTCTGAACACTCCTTTGAAATGAGGATCACTTCAAAAAGCAAACAGTCGGACTTGTTCTGTTCCACAAGTCTCTCATTCACTGTTTGCACAGCCTACATTCAGAGCAAGCATTTTAAGATCATAATAAACCACCATAAACTGTCTCTGAAAATGCCCATGCATCCTAATACCTTGACCTACCTTAATAAAAGTGAATGCTCTGCCATTGGGTAGTGCATCTGTATCTGTGGACGTTGAGATTGAGTCCAAGTCAAATAGGTCATTATATTGCAGCGCAATCATAAGAGGACCTGTGTAATTCTGCATGAACAGATGAGATACAGTCATGAATGGGCGTAAATCGAGCACTTTATTAAGTGTCGTTAGTTACTGGAGTTATTCACTAGAAGACAGTGTAGTAACTGTTGACTTTTACCTTTTTATCTTCCATTCTCTTCAAAATATCCCTCTTTTACCTGCATAAACAGACGCGGAAGTGAAGGAAACGTGGCGAGCGGTTACTTAAACGAACACAAACCAAACCTGCTCGCAGTTTTGCATGGTATGGACACTCCTAAAACACATGATGTAATAAAAAAGGAAATGTGAGTACAATTCCCGCCTACTTCACGCTGTGCACAGTGCAAAACAGTGCTGCCGTCAACATTCACTTTCAATGTACGTTAACCCGCCGCCACCCTGCGCTCTGGAGCGGCACAACATATGAGCCAGATTAACTATTGCTGGAGCAGTTTGGGTTTTTATTAAATAGTCATTATTAAAAATCGGTCTTTAACTACACTCTGTCATTTAAACAACCAGTCAGATTTCAGGTTTATTTCGACGTCACTAAAAAGTAGGCTATTGCAGTTCAGCAAGTTCAATTCAATTCAAGTTTATTTGTATAGCGCTTTTCACGATACAAATCGCTGCAAAGCAACTTTACGGAAAATTAAGTTTCTACAATATTTAGTTGTAGCTTATCAGTGGTGACTGTCAGTTAATGTACATATGGCAGAAATGTACGGAAAAATCAATTAAAGACGTAATAAAACAGACGATGAACACTATTAACAGCAATTATTATATGACGCAATCAAACTTATAGCAAAATGTGGTAGTTCTGTATGTTGTTTCAGGGTTGGCATCATCTGAGGTCCTCTGAGGGGTTGGCATCATCTCTTCTCAGGTGTTCTGGATCCAGACTGAAGCTTGTGTAAATCCTAGTTAGGCAAAAACAGAGAAACAAATAGAGACATAATTAGCATAGCTGCTGTTCCAACCAAGCAAAATTGATTTGTTTAACCCAAGCTAAAGAATAATAATGTGCATTTGATCAGATATACCTGCAGTACAAGATTATGAGATGCATTATTTGAATGCAAGTGAGCCAGATGTTGATTCGGTAACCACTCTGACGAACACTGGAAAATAAAACCGAGCCCTTTGAACGGTTCATTAAAAAAACGTTTCAGAAGAGTCAGTTCGGTATATAGCCTACTTTATTGCTGTGCATGGTTTTGAGTCACTTAAACGAACCGGCTCATATGTCATTTATAGGTCATTCTTCAATTGGGGTGGCAAATGAGAGGCAGAATTTGTAAAAATGCTTGTTTGTTTTTTTTCTAACAAAATGTATTGCTGTGCATTTAAAATTAGTTTAATATGCTATATCCATTAAAATAGAAGCTTAAGAATATTTTGATTTTTAAATAATTTCAATCAAACACTGGTGACACAGCCACTTATGTCTATGGTGTTACCAATATTTGAAGTAAAATTTTGGTTTGTTCTAAAATGAGCAGGGATATGCAACTTTAGGTAATAATTAATGGTAATAATTAATAAATAAATCAATTACTTTAAGGATTCAGTTTCATTGATCATTTAAATTTCAGTTTTTAAAGGGGTCATATGATGCGATTTCAATTTTTCCTTTCTCTTTGGAGTGTTACAAGCTCTTGGTGCATAA
>NW_015555819.1:708141-740465 GCF_001515605.1 Sinocyclocheilus anshuiensis
TGTGTTTTTTGAACCTTAAACCGCATAAACACATTTCATTACACCAAATACACAAAATAGTGTTCTTTTTAGCAACATCATAAGACCCCTTTAAAATAAATGTTTAATTGTTCATCTTGGCCCCTATTTCTGCCAAAGGAGAATAGTTTCTTAAAAAATAAAAAATAAAAATGTATATACATAAAAAAAGACAGCAAAAATGGTCTGTGGTACATGTATAGTCTTTATTCTAAAAGATTAAAACACTTTATACTCTAAAAACATTAAATTATAAGATTAAATGGCTCTGAAGGAAGGAAATTTCAGATACATTTTGAAGTATTAACACTACAGACTTCACAGAGTTAGTGGTGTTACCAGGAAAGACAGTAAAACCACAGACACATCAGCCTAAATCCAGACTTTTCTAAAATGGAGGCTGCCATCATGATGATTTCAAGATAAGGGGACATTTTGGAAATATTAATAAGTATGTATTTATCAAAATTTTGATTAAAATATGTCAGATCTGCAAGTTATCAACATAACACCACAGACACCAATAAAGTGTGACACATGAAATTGACAGAAATGTAGCTAGCTTTAAGAAAATTAATAAGAAAGAATGTACTCCCCATGCATCCCTCAGATCAACCAGCACCTGCAATGAATTTGCAATGAGTCCAAATAGAATTCCCCCTTTTCTTAAAGGGGCGACATCCATTGTTGTAACGCCACAGACATTTAACTTTTTTCTTAAATATAATAAAATATGTATTTTTTTTAAACAATTTAAGAAAATTGTACATGTTAATTAAAATCTATATTCACAATATAACCACTTTATTTGTGTTAAAAATGTCATATTGTTGCAATTACATTCCATGATACCTCTCTAAGGTATGGCGAGAACATGCATATTTTGGTACAAATGCAATCTCTCAAACTCAATTAAATATGTCTTTTAAAACAAAAATGTAACTATTAACAGTGCACAAATTGTGTTTACACTACAGAATACAAACATTTTATGGTTTATTGGTATTTAATTACATTGATGAAATAAACAGTTGGATGTGCCAGAACTTTCTTCAGTTAAACAGGGAGAAAACTGAAGTCATTGCATTTGGAAACAAAGATGAAGTTCTCAAGGTGAATGCATACCTTGACTCTAGGGGTTTAACATCTAAAAATCAAGTCAGGAATCTTGGTGTGATTCATCTCTTTAGCTGTGCATTTATTGAATGAGCACTGTGCTATGTCCGAATTGCACTGTATTTTATGTACAATCATTTTTATTTCTAACTTTTAAATTAATTTTAAATCAATTTTAAATCATTTTAAACGTTTTTTAATTACGTTTTATTGTTGTGATTATTTTTTAATGATTATTTTACTTCCTTTTATGTAAAGCACTTTGAATTATCATTGTGTACGAAATGTGCAATATAAATAAACTTGCCTTGCCTTACCTTTAAAGTTTATTTCAACTGTTGTAAAGTAGAGGGACACCACTTGCCACCACAAATGAAGAAGGACCCGTATATCGGACTACTCATATTTGCTCTATTATCAGGATAAAGGTTTCTTGCTACTCTGGTAAAATATTGTTTATTTTGTAGATGAATATTTATTTTGCACTAGAAGCTATATAGTCTTCTAGTCATAGTGTGAGGAACAAACCGGCATTAAATCTTTCCCCGCCAGCGTTTTTGAAAAAAAGCTGCCAGCGTTTTTGCTGATTTTCACTAAAATTTCATGGCCTCCAGAATATTTTGCTGTATGAATATCTGAACATACAATACATCAAAATAAAGATCAGACCCTCTACTTTCAAAGTCTACTTTGTTTTTTTTAATCAACACATAGGTTTCATAAAAATAGCAACATTTTGAGAAAAAAGCTGAGAAAATCGCATTTTTATCAAATACTACATCTGGATCATATTCAGTAATATTATCAAAGCAAAGATGCAGTAGGCTAGATGGCTTCCATCAGTACTCCCAAAGCTTGCACAGGCCTTTACCACTTTCCTGGATTGACATTTCACTCGGTAACATTAGGTAGTTTTCATATGCGGTAGTGTTGATGATCGCAATATTTTTCATATGCATATGCATACATATGAGATCGCTCGTTTCTGCGTCTTCCTGATCTGTGTTTTTGATCGGCACTTTCTAGACTCATTCAGGAGATGCGTAATAGCGCCCCCTAGCGTATAACAGTGAAAACACGGAAACCCGGAAAATTCCATGTTTGGCCAGGAAAGAGTTAAAGAGATACTCCACCCAAAAATGAAAATTCTCTCATCATTTACTCACCATCCCGCACTCCCAGTGGTGGTAGGCCTATATGATTTTTTAAAAGAAGTTTTTCACAGATAATTTATTCTTCCATTCCAGTGGGCTTGTAAAACAGGATCGTTGAATTGGACGATGAAGAACTGGATCATTCCAATTCGTGAACAAATCATTCAAGCGAGTATTTAAACTGAACTGACTCGATTTATTCACAAATCAGATATGGACATTTCTCTTATGAGTAAACTTGTGTTCCTCACTATGCCCTAATTTCTTTGAAGGGTTTAACCCTCCAGAGTGAAGGCTTCAAAGGGATGAATCTGTTCCCTGGAACACACTTTTGTGTCATCTTGCAGGACCAATTATCAAGGAAACGTCATTGCACAATTGACCCTTTGCAAAGAGATCGATTGACAGGCGATCTGACAATCATAACACAGAATCTAGGATTTTGTCCAACAAACAAATCAGACAGGAGAGTAGATTAACTTCGGTGGACTTAACTTGAAAACTTGTGTGTACTGACATGATATCTTTCCACGGCTGAAATGAAATATGTTCTGATGTTCATTCATGTTTATTTCTTTAAGTAGGGGAGACCGGGGAGTGTTGTAACACGGGGTTAGTTGTAACACTGTCAGTTTGACAAGTCAGAAATACAATATAATGTTTTTGTCACTTTAAACGGTTCACTTTATTCAAAACTGATTATTCTTTGTTCTTCAGTAAAGTTTTTGCATAAATTGGAAGTGTGGGTCTTATTTCAGCAAATTACTTCACAATGTTACATCTGCCCCCAGCCTGTGTTACAACTCACCCCAGTAGTGTGGTAGATTGTAACAACGGAACTCTTTGTATTTGACATTAACTCACATAATCTGTGATTATGAGTTTTATTTGTAGTAGACAAATGTGGCTACCATATATCAAAGTTTGAGAGATCTGATGCTCAAACAAAAAGTGTTACTTTCATCCCCGGTCTCCCTTAAATATGAAAAGATGTTTGGTTGACGTGCTGCTTGAGGTGCTACAGCGATCTGTCATGACAAAACAATATTTTTTGTTTGAATTTCTAAAAAATTACAAAATTTGAAAGCTGAAAGAATCACGGAAGTGAAGTGTCCGTCAGTTGTAAATCCTTCATTCCGAAGGGCCCTTTGAAGTGGCCATTTTTGAGCACTTTGGTTTGGAACTACCCTTCAATGTGGCTGCCATATTGTTCTCACTCTCACACAAGTGCCCTTTGGAGGCAGATTTATCCTGTTTGGAATGCAGCAAATGATTTATGCCCCCAGCATAAATGAATGGGAGATAACAAGTAAAAAAAAATTTAAAAAAAAGGCAACCTATTATCACTTTTGGGTGAACTGTTTATTTAATATGAAAATAAACAGTGAATTAACAAACATTATTTAATTATTCACAACCTGTAGATATAGTTGGAATAATGTTCTACATTACTGAACATGGATTTAACCCTCATCAATCCCTCCCGAACCTATAACAAAAGTGTCCCTCGCGGGTCAAAATGACCCGAAGGCCAAAAATGACACTAATTTTATTTTTGGTCCAGAAAGCTTATATTGGAACATTTTTATATATTTTTTATGTAGGTTTTTCTATTATTTTTGGTGATTTTTATCATATTTACCTTTTATTCTGGATATTTTTAAGAAAACATAAGCAAATAATGCATTCTTTCACCAAAAAAACAAAACAAAGAAAGACACAATTTCAGACCTGTTTCATCAAAAACCAACAGATGGCCTTGGAATTGAGTCACTGAGCGTCTCTGATGCCATCTGGTGGGGAAAAATGTTATGGTTATAGCCACTAGAGGGGCCTATAGAACCCAGAGCAAAACAAGTGAAACATGAGAAATGAGATAATCTTAAGGCTTCAATTTGGTTGTTTATGGATTAAAATATATATTAAAACATTACAAAATCCATATTTTGTAAAAACAAATTAAAATTCTAACTGAAATATAACCTAAACATATGTATATTCATATAATTTCATAAATATGAAATAAATAATATATATTTTTAAAAATATAAATATGATATAAACTCATTGGTCTCCACCACATCACTCAAATCTAACTGGGTTACTATGTGTGTGTACCATGTGTGTGTTTGTGCATGTGTGTGTGTATGTGAGTTTTTTCTGCATTGGAGATATTCTGTAGTCTCAGCCCTTCGTTTGGATATAAATCTTTACTGGATTGTCTCAGATTTTGTATATTTAAAAAATCAAATGTAATGAAAAATGCAGATTTCTCGTAAATTCCATTCATTCCTAGTCTCAGCCCTTCGTTTGGGTATAAATCTTTACTGGATTGTCTCAGATTTTGTATATTTAAAAAATCAAATGTAATGAAAAATGCAGTTTTCTCGTAAATTCCATTCATTCCTATGCAGGTCAAATTTTTTTTATTGCACCCATTTAAACTCCTCGAATCCACTAAAAAAATGTTTGTGTGTATTCCCAGTGCAAGTGTGACAAAAGTAAAGAAATCTTGGACCGGTACGATCAACACACGATTTTTAGAATTTTTAAAAAAAAGAATTTCGGGTCAAAATGACCCGAGGGACGGATGAGGGTACAAATAAATGACGTTAGAATGATAAATAAATAAATTTTCTTCAAGATGACGTTCCACAGCATCAGGTTAGCATTAATATTTAAACAGTAGTGTGGCAAGACTGGTTTCTGTTGTAATTTGCAGTCATGTTAGTATGTTTTCACTGCTCATCACAGCAGAACATATTTCAGGAGCAAGAAGGAAGCTGTTCATGCATTGAGTTCTATCAACACTTAATCAGTTATGATATTTAGCTCTTCCTTAAGAATGTATTTGAATATCTTATATCTGACTGTCTGTGCTTCTTCCTCCACACCAGTTGAACTTCACATGTTAACCTAGTCCTGTAAGAGCATATGCAGAGGCAGTTTTGTGTATTATTGAGGTGTGGCAGGTGCCCAACATTTCTTTCTATGCTGAAGGAACACTTTGAGGAGAGCTGTCTAAGTGGCCTGGTCTTTGTTTACAACTATTTTTTGGATTCCAGCACAAGACAATGACTTAATTGTTTGATACCGCTGAACTGGACAAGACAACAACTGGAACAGGGAGTGGAGGGTGAAAAAGGCAAGTTCAGTTATTGTGTATTTCAATGTCCTTTCTAGACAGGTTTCAGCTGGATCCAACAAGTTCTAGTTAAGTGTTGAGTAATAGGGCTGTGTTCAGGCCTAACTCCGTAAACAAAAAAATACATGTTGGGAGTAATTGTTATACTGGATGACATTTAGCAAAATATAATGTTAATGGGAACATAAAAATGGGCTGCCAGAAAAGGGGACATATAATATTGTGGGTTTGACTGCTGTGTGAGAAACTTTCTAACAAAGTCAGAAGTCCTTTCTGTATGGAGTTCGCATGTTCTCCCTGTCTTTTCTGTGTATTTCCTCTGAGTAATATGGTGAATTGGAGACACTGAATGATCTGTGAATGCGTGTGTGTGTGTGTGTGTGTGTGTGTGTGTGAGTTCTGTGATATGCTGACCATTCATCCAGTGTGTTTCCCTGTCTATGGCCTGTAATGCAGCATCCCCGTAACCCTAAAGCATTTTGGAAATGTAATCTTGTTTTAAACTACAACTGAGAAGTCAATATCAAAAGTGAACTAATTCTACACAAGTTTGTGTCACTATAATACTCTCTTTTTATATAAAATTTCACTTGTTTGTTGTAAATTTGTCTTTATGTTCAGTTTCTGTGTCACTTTCAATTATAGTTCCATTGTACCTGAAAATTATTTTTTTTATATAATTTTTAGACATAATGATATATTTTGTTTTTGCTCTGCACTATTTATCCCTGCAACATACATAGAAGAAGCGTCAGTTTCTGTGTCACTTTTAATTATAGTTCCATTGTACCTGAAAATTATTTTTTTTATATAATTTTTAGACATGATATATTTTGTTTTTGCTCTGCACTATTTATCCCTGCAACATACATAGAAGAAGCGGTTTGAGAAATGGATGTATGGATGATATGATACAGCAATATAACACAGTATAAACCTGCAGTTCATTCCCATTGATTTTTGTATTTATCTTTTATCTCTACCTCTATTTTTTCTCTCTTCATCTTTCTCTACTCCTTCTCTTTCTTTTCTAAAGTGTCTCTCTCTCTTGTTCATATTTTCATCACTGTCATAAAAAGATTCAAAATGTCATTAAAAGTCATTCAAAGAGTAAACAAAAAGTCCAATTCAAGCGGAATGTTGAAAATACTGAATTGTAATATAAGACTGAACTGAGATAAACAACAGAATCTTGATTAAAGCCTCAATAGTTGTTACGTTTGATCAGTAAATGGCACATTCTAATGGCTCTTTCCTGAGCTGATGCAGTTTCTGCAGTGGGCAGTGACTTCCTTCCCCTCTGTGTAGCCCTGCAAACTGAACAGTTTAGGAATGTGTTCTTAGTATTCAGAATATTATTCTTTATGTTTTAAACTACAACCGAGAAGCCAATATCCAAACTGAACTAATTCTACAACAGTAAGTGTCACTATAATGCTCAGTTTTTATATTGAAGTTCACTTCATGTCGTAAATGTGTTTTTATGCTCAGTTTGTAGCTATTTTGTGCTTTTAATAATAGTTCCATTCCGTTACTTTTGTTTATATCATTTTCAGACGTGCTAGTATATTTTGTTATTGTTCTGCACTATTTACACAGTTTTATTTTTCTCTCAAAACTGGGACTTGGACTATTTTAGTACTTTACTGTTGAATTGCGACAGTCTTGTTTGTTGAAATATGACAGCAAATGTTTTGATTGTATTCTCAAGGCAGCACTGTTCCGTTTTTATTACAATGTTTCACTGAAAAAGAATGTTATCTGTACACTTTAGGCACACCCAGTTTAATGGACTGCAGGTAGCTGTCAACACTAGCATGTTTGACTTTGGTGGTAACGACGTGCTCCTTTTGTCATGCAACCGAAAGTTTAATGCGTTACTATACAGTTAAAACCTTACGGAAGACTTGTAACTTCAAATTATTTTCTTGTTTCAGTTGCAGTTGTATTTACGTAATCTTGTTTTGATTTGTCTCTAAATTGTACTTTATTTTATTAAAGGGATAAATTATGGAACCACAGACTTTTTATATAAAATCAGAATTGCGAGATATAAACTCAGAATTCTGACATTTTTTCTCGCAAATCCAAGTTTGCATCTCGCAATTGTGTGTTTATATCTCATAATTCTGCCTTTTTTGCTCCGAATTCTAAGTTTACATCTCGCAGTTCTTACATTTTTTTGTTTGTTTGTTTAATTTTTATTACATTTTTTGTTTGTCTGTTTTCACCACAGAATAAAAAAAGGTAATCGCAACTTTTGATCTTTTTTCTTGCAATTCTGAGTTTACATCTCACAATTCATTTATATCTAGCATTTCCGTGTTCATATCTTGCTATTCTGAGAAAAAAAAATCTGACTCGAGATAAAAAGTCACAATTAACTTGTACATTTTTTTTATTCAGAAATAGCCTTCAATAGGAATAGTTCACTCAAAAATTAAAACTCGGTCATTATTTTGTTCATCCTCAGTTTTCCAGTTTAGCAGAATGTTCACAGAACGTATAACTTCACTGTACGGACACATTAGGTGCAATTGTATATATACTAAGGCTTTGAAATGACATTCTGACAGAATATTCATTTTTTGGGTGAACTATTCCTTTAATTTTGAGTAAACCGTTCCCTTCATTCATTCTAATCAGTAGGGGGCGTCACAAAACAAGGTTACTAACTCAACCATAACTTGCCAGCCACTAACTATCTTTCATAGGTATATTTCCAGTGACCCACTGGTCCCATGCATTTCACCATGACACCAAGACTGACATTAAAACCAACGAAAACACTTCACACCAACACCACAACAGCTGCTCCAGGCTTCCTGACCTCTTTACTGGACAGGATTCCTTGTGAGTATATCATATGAATCCTCGTTTCAGCACCTGCTCCATGGGCCCCGATCTAATTCTGCCACTTGCGCACATTTCTTGCTACTCATTTTTCACTGGTTACAAGTTTAACTTGCCATAAGTCTCCTGGCCATGGTCTCGCCTCATCCTTCAGATGTGTGTCATGGTGCTATACTGGAACGCTGCTTTGCTGCTGTGATGTGTGATGGAATATTGTTGTTTTTGCCACAACAGTGCCAAGATGGGCCATCTATGCTATATTCGCTGCCATCGTCCTGCTCATTCTTATCTGCGTGATATGCTGCTGTGTAAAATGCTGCTGCAAAGGGAAAAAAAAGAGGAAGAAGAAGCTGGACCAGAAGATCAGTATGAAAGGGATCTCAGGAACTACAACCACAGCACTGGTGAGAGATGGGTCGTCCATGCTTGTGAATGCTGATTAAATTGTTCTACTAGTTGGCACTAAGATTGGTTTTCCAAGAAACCACAGCCTTTGAAAGTAAAAGATAGTAACTTAAACATTTCTCATCAAATACTTCCACACTTTTAACTTTTATTGCTCTATTATCTTGCAACATATCAATAATAAACTAATTTGTGCCAGTGTTTATTTCTTTATAAAGAGATTTTAAAGGCAAGGTGTGTAATGTCTGCACTGGTGTGGCAAGATAAAAAAAAAAAAGTACAATTGTTTCCTCATACACTCCCATCATATGCTACTGGTTCAAAAAACATCCATGCCCCGTCCCCCAAACTCACTCCATTGGCTGCCATTGTTGACATGGTCCTTTAAAGGAATATTTCACCCAAAAATGAAAATTTGCTGAACATTTACTCACCCAAAATATAGATGAGCTTGTCTTCTCACTAGAGCATATTTGTAGAAATGTAGCATTACATCACTTGCTCACCAGTGGATCCTCTGCAGTGAATGGGTGCCGTCAGAATGAGAGTCCAAACAGCTGATAAAAACATCACAATAATCCACACCACTACAGTCCATCAATTAACATCTTATGAAGTGAAAATCTGGGTGTTTATAAGAAACAAGATGTTAATTGATGGACTGGAGTGGTGTGAGTTACTTGTGGATTATTGTGATGTTTTTATCAGTTGTTAGGACTCTCATTCTGACGGCACCCATTCACTGCAAAGGATCCACTGGTGAGCAAGTGATGTAATACTACATTTCTACAAATCTGTTCTGATGAAGAAACAAACTCATTTACATCTTGAATGACTTGAGGGTAAGTTTTCTTTTTCAAATTTTCATTTTTGGGTGAACTATTCCTTTAAGTTTCTCAAGAATGCAAACTCATGAGCAATAAAATATTCCTCTGAGTGGCATTCACTAATGGGACACTGGATGTACTGACAGGTCCAGCCTGAGACAGAGGATGTGGAGTACGGCTCAGCTGACCAGCAGAGAGGAAAACTGCAGTACTCACTGGAGTTCAGCGCATCCAGATCAGAAGTAATCATATAATTTTTACTGAGTTTAAAGCACCCCTACTGGCAAGAAGTATAAGCTACTTATTTCTAACTTTCATCCACCTGCTTCATACATCTGTTCATTCCAAAATGCAAATATCCTTAGTATTATATTATAAAGCAAGTTTGTACTTTTAGAATAACAACAAAGTCATTGAAGCTATGAAATGGAATTATAAAAAAAAACAAGTCAGAACTACCTTATATTTCATCTTCTTCTTCACCAAATTCATTATTTGTCTAGATTCAATTTTTATGCTCGCTCAAGACATTCTATCAATTAGCTTCATGAGGTGCATCTTTTTAATTAAAGGGGTCATATGATGCAATTTCAAGTTTTCCTTTCTCTTTGGAGTGTTACAAGCTGATTGTGCATAATGATCTTTAAAAAAGCATCATATGACCCCTTTAAAGCCCACATGAAATGGAAGTTTTGATCGACTTTAAAATCGAAATTTGGAATATTGAATAAAAAAATATTAATAGCAGGGCTACAGGAACACCAATTCAGGGGGAAGAAGCATACAGACTTTTACAAAAAATGACTGAAAAACAGTTTTGTCTGTGGATTAACTTGCATGGATGCATTTTTCAGTACAGGTCTAGTAATGTGTACTAATAGAGTATAGGGTCAAATGTAAATTCATGTAGCATATGCTTTTAGATTAAAACTGTCATAAAACAGTTTTCATAATCTTAATCTTATATGTACTGTACCATATTTCTCATCAGCTGACTGTAGGGATAAAAGAAGCTGCCGCTTTGAAAGCGATGGACTTAGGAGGAACATCTGACCCTTATGTGAAAGTCTACATTCTTCCCAAAAAGTCCAAAACGTTTGAGACGAAAGTCTTCAGGAAAACCCTTAACCCAGTGTTCAATGAAAATTTCAAATATCAGGTAAACCATGCAGCATATAAAATCATTCATTATCATATGGGCATAGATTAATGTAGGAAAATAATCTGCTGTCAGCTCAAACAATGACCTGATGAGGTCAAGATCAAGCTCATTAAAGTGGAGTTGTTAAATTTACAGCCTATTTACAGTAACTAAACACTGATGTGTTGTTTTCATCGCTTGAAGATCCCTCAGAAGGAGCTGATTGAGTCGACACTGGTGATGCAAGTCTATGACTTCAACAGATTCTCCAAACACGACATGATCGGTGAGATCAGACTGAATCTGTCCACTGTGGACTGGAATCATGTGATTGAGGAGTGGAGAGATCTGAGCGAAGCTTCCAAACATGAGGTTCAGTTCAGTCAAATATACGTTCTCAAGTTCAATGTATATTTCCAAGTGGCAACCTCCCCCTCTCTCTCGTGAATAGTGTTGGGTCATTCTTGAACGATTCGTTCGTTTTGAACGAATCTTTAATGTGACTCGGGAAGAACGAGTCGTATCGGGGAGTGATTCGTTCAGTCGCGCATGCGCAACATCCTATAGGTTCTATACTGGAATTAGTCAAGTAGTTCACCTGGTGTCTTCGGGTTTTTCGAGTCGTTCGTTCATCACGTGACAGCCCCATAAGCTTACCCTATGCAGTCTGAGCCGGAAAGAGAATTGATTAGTTCATCTCTCGAGTCTCACGGACACTACGTCCATGTTTTTATACAGTCTATGATTTTTTCATGTAGTTAGCTCACATAAATTATATTGATATGCAGTGCAAAGTGTCATTCTCTACAAACCAGAAATTGGAGGTCTCGAATAGTAGTTTTGCCCCTACTCTTTCTGTTGCTGCAGTATGGATGATGCTCCTACAAAATGATTTTGAGCATAGAGCATCATATAAAATTACAGTGAGTCCCCCTGGAGCAACCTTATGTGCCCTATACTCAACGGCACAATGGTGACAAATTGAAATCTGCCATCTTTGCTCGTAAGCACTCAGTTCTTGACGTAATTTACATTATGACCCCATGCAAGTCAAGACTGAAAATCAAGATTGCCTCAACAAGACACAACAGGCATATGAGCTTTCCCTATGCATAATGTAACTGCTAGTGTAATCGCATCTTAAATGTCATCCTATATTGCAGCAAGAACATCTGGGAGATATCTGCTTTTCTCTTCGTTATGTCCCAGCTAGTAGTAAACTCACTGTGATCATACTGGAAGCCAAGAACCTGAAGAGGATGGACCAGGGAGGCTCTTCAGGTGATATACTAAAATATCCTACATCCTCAGAAGTCTAGTCTGCAATCACTACTGACAGAAACAAAACTTCTCAAACACTAAAAATGAAAAAAACGTGCCTTTACCTACAGTTTTGCAAAACGTACCAGTACATACAATTCACTGCAATTTCCAGCTGAAATTAATACTAGTGGCAGTAAAACACCTTAAAGGGTTAGTTCACCCAAAAATGAAAATTCTGTCATTAATTACTCACCCTCATGTCGTTTCAAACCCGTAAGACCTTCGTTCATCTTCGGAACACAAATTAAGATATTTTTGATGGAATCTGAGAGCTGTCTGACCCTGCATAGACAGCAACGCAACTGAAATGTTCCCAAGTCCAGAAACGTAGCAAGGAGATCTGTAAAATAATCCATGTGACATCAGTGGTTCATCCGCAATTATACGAAGCTACGAGAATACTTTTTGTGCGCAAAAGAAAAAAAAAAACGACTTTATTCAACAATTCATCTTCTCTGTGTCACCCTGGTGCCATTTTGGAGAGTATCCGCCGCACGTAAACATATCGTACAAACGTATTGTTTAGATCAAATCACAACAACGTAGGAAACAGATCCGGTGTGGCGCAGCTGACACAGAACAGCAAACGTTGTTTACGTCTAGCGGATACTCTCCAAAATGGTGCTACAGGGTGATGCGGAGGAGACGAATTGTTGAATAAAGTCCGTTTTTTTTTCTTTTGCGCACAAAAAGTATTCTCATAGCTTCGTATAATTGCGGTTGAACCACTGATGTCACATGGATTATATTACTGATCTCCTTGCTACGTTTCTGGACTTGGGAGCTCTTAGATTCCATCAATTTGTGTTCCGAAGATGAACGAAGGTCTTACGGGTTTGAAACGACATGAGGGCGAGTAATTAATGACAGAATTTTCATTTTTGGGTGAACTAACCCTTTTGAATTGCTTTTTTGACATAGTAAACTTACTCAGTGGCTCATCTGGTACAGCACTGCATTTGCGATGAAAAGCTCAGGTACGAGTCCTTGGAAACACGAGTCACGATAAAAGAGTTCACAGACTTGTAAAAGCAAGCTAAAGCAGAAAAAAACATTGCCAGATTCAAGTTAATCTGTTTTAGATAAAACTGAATGTGTTTTTAGTGCCACTTACTGGACATTTTACTTTGGAAGTGTCACAAAGCCTGAAAGAAGCAATGTAATATCATTTTGCACAAATGTTGCTACAGGCTACAATGTTGCAACTGTTATTCCAATTGCAAAATTGATCAGACATTGCATTATTTCAGCTACAGAGAGTATGTTTAGCTTAGAAATGGTTTAATCACTCTGTTTTTGTTCTGTAGACCCTTATGTGAAAGTTCAATTGATTCTGGATAAGAAAAAGTGGAAGAAGAAGAAAACATCAGTGAAGATGCAGACACTGAATCCATACTTCAATGAATCTTTCACTTTTGAAGTGTCATTTGAACAGATTCAGGTGAGTGAAGCCTAACTGGTTGCTTAGATGAATTAAGGGTCCAATGGCAAATCAATTGACAACATTTGCTGTGATCTTCTGAACCCATTGTGATGTTTATTTCTATTAGATTGTTTGATTCTTGTAGGTTTGATTTGTGTCTGTGAGAAAACAAAATAGCATTGTAATATCATAATATAATTCTTACATTGTGATTTTAACCACGTCAAGTAACTTATGTGTATACCTGTTTGTTTCACTTATTATCCCTCATACAGAAAGTCCAGCTGGTCATCTCTGTGTGGGATCATGACAAAATGAGCAGAAATAATGCGATCGGCAAGATATATCTGGGCTGTGATGCTACAGGAAACCAGCTGCGTCATTGGGCGGATATGCTGTCCAACCCACGCAAGCCTGTGGCTCAATGGCACACGTTACTCTCCTCTGAACAGGTGGACACAACGCTGGCCTTGAAACACACGCTAAAGATCCCATTCACAAACAAAACCTTCTGAAAAACCTGCATCCCCATTCCTTTGTAACAATATTCACAAGAATTGCAATAAGTTATACTGTGCAATGGACAGACTATGGACCATGGCCATTCTTTTTCATTTATTTGATCCATACTGTTTTAGTGAAACATTTCATTACTCTCTCCTATGTTGTCTTCTCCATCATTTGTAGCTGTTAGCAAGTCCAATACATTTTAGTGAATCGTTCATATGAAAGTAAATCTGTTTATAAGAATGATCTTCTTTAGAAAAACTTATTTTTATAGTTAAATATAGCTGTTTGCCATGTTTTCAAATAAGATATAATGATACATCTCATTTTATTTGTTGTATTTAGCATAACTTTATCTGCAAGATTAATTTAATGCTGTCACATCACCCTAATTTTTTGTATTGTATTGGTTAGCCACTATTTTGATGACCCTGTGTTTAGAGGAATTTTACTGAATTTGACAGTTTTATTGTTCATATAATTTCTGATACAAAGATGAAAGACATCCGCACTCGTCCAAATTTAGCCCAAAAGGCTTATTTCATTTATTGCTCAGAGGTCACAAAAATGTGCAACAAAGTGCAAAGGTGCAAAAGTGCAGAACATTTTTGGGTATTAACCCTTCCTCAGTGCCATGTGCTACTAAGCAACACCTGCGTTCATTAAAACATGAAACTGGACAAGAATCCTACCATTGCCTTTAAAATGGAGGTTGATGCATTTTTACAGGATTCACATCCTGTAAAACAACTCACATCCAGGGTTTGATAAATCAGTCGGAGTTGAGATTTTCCTGTGATGTATGCTCTGCCTAAAGTTCACAAATGGGAAAAATAAAGGGATAGTGGCGATAAAATATTTTCTGTATAAAAGGGTTGAGAAATCCCCACCATCACACTTTGTTATTGATATGATCACGTTGCTGTTGGAAAAGAAAATGAATTTTTGAAAATTAATTTTTATCTGCAAAAACAAGGTGCCACTATGGGTTCGAAATTTTCCCCATGATGTATGTTTATTTATGGGATTTTTAGAAGAAAGATATGTTTGGAACCCTTTTTTTAAAAATATTGTTATGTGGAAGAGATATGTAGATGTGGATGAAGTGTTCTGTATCTTTAGGGGCTCGGAAGATCTGTTTAATGATTTTGTGAGGTTGTTAAATAATAAGGTCGAGTCCATTAAATTGCTCACTCAGTTGCTTTTCTTGACACGAGAGTCCTTTTGGAATCTGGAAAATTATCGTCAACTTTGTACTCTAAACCTAACGGATAAAAACAGCATCTTGCATGCATCGAGTGCCCACCCATCTTATTTAAAGAAGGGGTTACCTTACACTCAGTTCCTTCGCTTGAAACACATTTGTAGTGTTGAATCTGATTTTGAACAAAAAACGGTTGAGATGTATAAGCTTTTTCGACTTAGGGGTTATCCAAGTGGTAGATGACGCTTTGGAGAGGGTAAGAAATGCAGTCTGTAGATGTGCTAAGCATAAATCTTACTCTGTAGTATGCACTACTACATACTCTACTTATAGTAATGCCATTAAAGAAATTATTAAGAACCATATACTATCCAGTGATTCGGTGGGCAAAACGATTTTTGCAGATCTGCCCCTTTTTTCTCATTACACAGCGAGGAATATTAAGGACTTTTTAGTCAAATCGGATACTTATGTCAAGGATGGTATTGATGGGCACGTAAGTAGGGATGTTGCTTTTTATCCTTGTCTTAAATGTGCGGCATGTAAAAATGTACGCCAAAGATGCTTTGAGTTTCGGAGTTGTATAACTGATATAAGATTAAACAATTGGTCACATGTGCTTCTAATGTGATTTATCTGTTATCTTGTCTGTGCATAAATTGTTGGATTATTTGTAAATGTATTTGCTTTGTTACATGTTTGAGATATATATGTGTATTTTTTTGTATCTTCGTGATATTAGGTGTATTACGGTAATACGTGTTTTAATGAGCGCAGGTGTTGCTTGGTAGCACATGGTACTGAGGAAGGGTTATTACCCGAAAACGTTCTGCACTTTTTTGTACATTTTTGTGACCTCTGAGCAATAAATGAAATAAGCCTTTTGGGCTGCGGATCTCTTTCATCTTTGTATTTTTTGGATCAGCGCACCTTATATTATTTGCCTACTGGGTTTTCGGATGAGTGCTTGGTGCTACGACCTTTTCCTTTTGTGTGTCCTATAATTTCTGAACATGCTTTTAAAACCAGCAAAACCTTCTTAAGTTTTGACGCTTGGGATAAAAAGATGATACGTTCAGTGCTGAGGCTTTAAAAATGCAGACGTGAGACAGTTGTATCAGGTTTGGCGAGTTCACACACACACACACACACACACACGTTTACTTAGCTATCTAAATGGGGACATTCCATAGGCGTAATGGTTTTTATACTGTACAAACTGTATTTTCTATCACCCTACACCAACCCTAAACCTAAACCTACCCCTCACAGAAAACTTTCTGCATTTATACATTTAAAAAAAAAAACTTTGTTTACTTTATTTTTATACCTGTTTTACAAATGAGGACGTCCCCAAAGGGAGGTTTTTGGAGATTTTGTCAGGTTTAGCTCACTTTTGGGTACAAATTTGTCCCCAAAATATTGGGTTCAACCCAACTGCTGGGTCAAAACAACCCAATAGCTGGGTTTGTCCCTTTTTAACCCAGCATTTTTTAGAGTGTAGGTAAACACACACACACACACACACACACACACACACAGACAGACAGGTGCATGTTGATTTCTCTTGTGACTACAGTAAGCATAAGGGTGTGAATATCAGGCTGTCAGCACACATGTGGGCCAATTACAACGTTTTAATGAGGTTTCTTCCATTGAGCAAGTTTACAGAATGCTAAAGGCTGGAGAACTCATTAGTTGCTTTTGCACAGTCATGTTTTAAACACTCAGGTACATGTATAATGTATAATTCAGAATTCATTATTTTCTGTAATCAACAAGCACACAGGAGAATGGTTGGGCACTTTTTGTACCTTCTTTGATTGATGTATGTTCTGTTTGTATAAAATGAATGAAACCAAAGCATTTCAAAATTGCCATTACACAAATAAAAAGTTTTTGGTTTTTTTTGCACTTTCTGAAGTAAATGCGAGCTCATTTGAAACTTGCTACCATGATACAAGAATGGCTGAATTGGTATGTGTTAACTAAGGTGTTCTGAGTTAGTGAGTTGTTGTGCAGTTGCTGAATTGTTGGTTGTTGGCCCAGTTCAAAACAATGTCTTTATAATGTTACAGTTCCTGCGGTATTATAAATATATACATAGTTATTTAACTTAAATATCTATTTATTTAAATGTTACTTTTTAAATGTTTTATACATCTGAAGTTAACGTTGCTCTTTTTCAGCAAGGATGCATTAAGTGACACTGACAGTATGTGAATCATGTGACGCTGAAGCCTGGAGTAATGATGCTGAAAATTCAACTTTGCATCACAGGAATAAATGACATGTTAAAGTACATCCAAATAGAAAACAGCTATTTTAAAATATAATACTATTTCACAATATCACTGTTTGTATTGTATTCATAATCAAATAAATGCAGACTCGATGAGCACATGAGACTTACCATCGCTTATGAAAGATTCTTTTATGCATGTATTTTCTTGCACAGCCTGAGCCACTCCAAACAAAAATGGCTCGATAGAAAAGAACAATATAGAGCACTTACAGCTGATCTGGAAGCAATTTCCATTCTCCATTTCCCTTAACCATCACAAAAGCAAGCACACAGCAGGTTTATGATCAGCAGAGAGAGACAGTAAACACTGTTGACACGACCTTTAGAGTCTCCTTTACTACTAGAGATCAGAGTGCAGCTTTCATCTCCAATCAAAGGAATATTCCTACTAGCTCACCATGCTGTGCTGGATACATCCATGCTGTGCTTATTGGATCAAATATTCTTACAATTAAAAAACAGCAACATGTTAAAATGCAATTTATTCCTGTGATGCATCATTACTCCAGTCTTCAGTGTCACATGATCCTTCAGAAATCATTCTTGAAAATTGTTTATGTGTGTGTTTTGAATTGGATTCTGCAAGAACGGACATCGCATGTACAGTACACTTCAGCTGCAATGCAGCCATACAAGGTAATACAGTTATGAATGATTTAGTCCTAAGTACCTTTATAAAACACATCTTCTCATTTGCATGTCTCGCGTCTCTAACTGAAATCTTGTTCTTTGTGGTCAGGAGACCACACCTCTGAAGCAGGTGGGATTTGAGCAGATGAGACAACCAGGTCATAAGTAATTCAACACTTTGTTATGTAAATAAAGCCTTATACCACCCACTGGTGTTGGGCCACATTTTATCCAGCGTTTATGAGGGTCCGTTACCAAGCGGTCTCATTATTATAACGTTTGTTGAGGATGAAACGCATCGACAGCCATTGAAAAACCATTTAAGTGACATGTCCATTGTCAATGCATTCAATTTTTTGTCAATTTGTGATTGGATGTGTTGACATCTAACTCTCAAATTACAATAAAGCTGCTAGTTCATTTCTGTTTTGAACAGTTATTTCGTCGCTTTCCAATTCTGAATGAGGAGACTTGCTGTGAAATAGTGAGTGGAGTTACCGGTGTAGTTTTGTTACTAGAGAGCAGCGTGTGACGTCAGGATCCGGAGGGGTTTGCTTGGATACTTGCAGCAGCCTGAAGCTGTCTTGTGATTATCCTGAGCACAGATAACAAGCCGTCACAAACGGTTTCAGCCTTCTGACTCTAGCATCTGCAACAGCAACAAAACAAGGTATGAGGTTTGGTTTATTCGAGAGGTTTTCTTTCTTTTGTACAGTGCTTTGCAAAAAAGTATCTTGGTGCTACATGGTACTGCGGTTATGCTACTGTAAATGATGGTGTGTTAATATGTTAATCATTCAGTACTGTGTTATAAGGGAAGATACATTTTACTACAGTAAATATTTCTTTAGATTTCTAAGTTTGTTCATTTAAAGGCTGCCGAAACTTTTCAACGTTTTCATTGTTACTGCACAGACAGTTAACTCAAGATTAGTTTTTTCTGACATGATTCCATAATAGTGGGGCATGTTGTCACAGTGAAGCCTGTTATTAAACAGACTATTCCTATACGCCACGTTTAAACAGTAACAAAACACACACACCCCCAAATCATAGAAGAGCAAACTACTGTCAATATTTGACTTTTTTGAGCTCATCTAGCATGTTTTCATATTTTGCGGGTATTTTATGAGCTCATGTTAACTACTAAAGTAGGCCTATTAGCTGAAAATGTATATTTGTACAGGATTTGCACTGTGACACTGCATTACTATTTAATCAATTACAAATCAACATTTAAGAAACACAAATAATAATAATAATAATAACAACAGAAAAACAAAAATAATACATCTACTTTCATTATATGTTTAACTTTTTTTTTTGCATTTTGTGAGCTCATTGAGAGGCGAAAATTTTATATTTGTTCTTGTACAAATTTACACTATCACACTTCTTTACTATTTAAACAATCAAAGGTAAAAAAATATATACATTTAAGAAATGTAAAAAGAGTATAGGCCTATTATCTTAAATCGTTTATTATTATTACATTTATGCATTTAGCAGACGCTTTTATCCAAAGCGACTTACAGTGCATTCAGGCTATACATTTCTTTTTATTATTAGGCCTACATTTTAGCAATTTTTATGAGCTCATATTAATTGAGGGGCTAATGTTTACTATTTATACTTCACACATCACAGTAAATCACAGTCACCGTTTCTTTTGCAGGTTTATATTATCTGTTCATTTTAAGGCTGCGAAAACGTGTTTATTCGTTGTTAGCCTACTGTGTCCACTCCAGACAGTTAATTTACCTCAAGATGAGCTTTTCGGTCATCATTCACTAATAGTGGGGCATTATCAGCAACTAAATATACACTTACCTATATACATTAATATAAGTTTAAGCTAAATTCTCTTCAAGATGTTTTTCGTCAACTAGCCCCGTCAGTCAAAACATAATAACAACTGAAAAGCTGGTATGCAACTCGCCAATAAACCCACAGAAGAAGAAGAAGAAGATAAGAACTACATTTCCCATGAAGCGCAGCGCGTCGCTTCCGTGACGTCATGTGTCCACGTGAGCGTCATTCAGCTGAGCGCTGCTGAGATGAATGGCTGGGGTTTGTTTAAACAATCTTATGTTTAATATATTTTCTGCTCACAAATGTTATACATGTCTTGTATGTGTATCTTATGTCTGTTGCTCGCTGGTGTTTTGCGTCGCGTGCATGCAGTGATACCGCACATCCATCCGGATGAAGCTGCACAAACACATCTGATGAGACATAAACGCTAATTTAACGCAGTGCTCATTTTCCCCCGAGCCATTCACTGTGGTTTTGTATAATCATGCCTGCGCTCGGCGGCTTGAAACCAGCATTTGATCGTGAAATCACGCCATATATATATATATTTGTGTAGCAGACTGAAGTCCTGGAATGCTTGAGTGCGGGGGTGTCTGTCTGTCCCTTCACTGCAGGCACACATCTGACCAGCATATGCATGCCTCACACTGCAAACAACACTCAGGATGAGAAATACATGGCTTTGGAAATGTTATGTGACTTGTTTACAGGGGGTGGAAGATGGAAGCGTTGGAAAAATGGAGCAGAGACATCATGGCACCTCATCAGCTGGATAAGAAAGCGCAGTCCAAACAAAATGGTGAGATTTGCTTCAAACCTGCCTTTTTGGAAATAAGGATTGTGTCTTTGAAATGTCTTTAATGTTAATAAATCTGGTCAAATTTATGCTAAAATGCACAAAAGCAACTGTACTATAGCAAAAGCATTGTAAAAATATAAATATGGACTTAAGTTTTAGGCAATAAGTTTTATAAATATACCAACATTCTCGGACGGCTCATCTTAAAATATATTGATTATCACAATAATTATTAACAAAAAGTTAAATAGAAGGCCAGATGATGAATTACAGTTAATCAGAAGTGCTGTTTTAAACCATACAGCTTTCCACTAGCACAAAACACCATCAGGGTAACATGCATAATGCTAAAATAATGTCAAACATTAACAACATAAAATGTCACGCAAAACACCATAACGTAGGTAACTGTTTACAAAATAAGAACATTGGAAAATAATGTTTACATTTTTTACTGTATATGTCGGCTGCATGTATCGTCTTGTTCATTATAGATTTTTTTCACTGCAAATTATTTGAACATTTCTTTCTACGTCCAAAACCCTAAGGTTACATTTTATAGTAAAATAACATGTTCTGGTATTTTTATTTATTTTTAACTTTTGTAAATCTGAGATGTTAAAAGGTTTCCATGGCCATGAAAAACCTGGAAATAACGGGGAATGGAAGAAGCCTGGAAAAGTCATGGAAATTAATGTAGTTTTTTATTTTATAATGTATAATTGATAACTTTATCATTCCTACAAAAGTTATTAAAATTTCAGTTTTGAGTATATCATTGACTACCGTTTATTAGATTTTGTGAATTAAGTGATGTCACATGACTAGGAAGAAATGTATTGGTCAGAAGGTGTGGAAACCCAGCATATTTGCATTTTCTGTACACATTTTAAGCTTCTGAATTATGTTCCTAAAAATCAAACTTTACACCTCTTGAAGTAACTTTTTTGTTTTTGATTCGCTTTTTTGTTTGTGATTTTTTTATTTTTTTTTTAAATAATAAAATTAATTAATAACCTTTGGTTTACACCACAGCTGTAAACCAGTATTTTCTAGAGCCCATTTAATTTGATTGGATGAATGTTTGTAGTGCAGACATGGACTATAAACCACAAGACTCCAATTTTGATTTCACAAGATCTTGTTTTGTTTTGTTTTTGCTGGTGCTTTGATTCTGTTTCAGGAAACCTTTTTTCTTTTGCGCTATTTTATTCAGGCATGATTGCAAAAAATCTACTCAACTCTCTCAAGATTCGCAATCGTTTGCAGCTCCAGCCAATTTCTCGTTCAGCATGTGCCACTGGTAAGCATTACGTATGTGCTTATGTAAATTTTCTGGATTATTCAGGACATCATCACATATTTTCTGTTATGACATTCATATACTGTGTATGTCACTGTCTAACAAAAGTTTATTTCTGTTAACTATCTTTTTTAGTATGTTGTCCATAGGTATTCAAACCTGATTTAGCAAAATGATTAATTGTAAATCGAAAGAAATAAGTCTTATTACAATTTATTAAAGAAATCTTAAAAAAAAAATAATAATAAAAACATTAAAAATGTTTAAAAAAAAACATGAAATAAAAAATCATATTCATGAGAATCTGTGGCACAAATTGTATGTGCTTGTAAATGCAAATTTATTTAAAATAACTCATTGTATGGAACTGTAATTAATGTAATTGACTATTGCATGAGTCTGAATGTCTTTTAGCATTGTTGACAATGGTTGTTTATTTTCACTAATGTGCAGATACTTCAAATTTAGTCGCAGCTGAACGAATCCTCAGGCAGATTTCGTCAGATTTGCTGTTTAGCGCTGTGTCGTGTTAACAAACATGCACACAGTCAATCGGCGGAACAATAAAACGATGGAATGGCTGTCTGAAGTGAGATATGTGGGTGTATTAATGCCTGAGTCGTGTTTTCCTGGATCAAACAAACTCTCAGCTCCATTAATGAGCATCCTCATTGAATCACACACACTCGCTGACAGACAGGTGCCTCATAGGGAGAAACTTAAGGGCAGTTCCTTATCAGCCTGTTGAGCACTTAAGAACACGGCTGAAGTGGGACTCTTGTTTTGCTTTGGTTGATTTCATAATGCCCATAATCATCAACATGTCAATAGAACATCTTCAACCTTGTGGCCTTTGTAAATTTTCAGTGAGCAGAAGTAATAGGAAAAAAATACTGATTTAAATGATTGGGCACATTGATTGAAATTATTTGATTTTAAAATAATTACTCATTACTCTGGGATCGGAGAAGTGTCTAGATTAGTGCCTCTTGCATTGTTGGAATGGTTTTAGAAGATCCTCCCTTTTTGCATACTGAATTTTTATTGGTGTTGTATCTATCCAATCATCTTGTTTACGCGGAACCAAATTTTAGATGCATATTTTAATGCATCCATATGGACCCCTTTACATCAAACATGAAGGTTATTAAACTAAGTAAACTTTGTTTTAAAGCACATTCTCTTGCTTTTGTTCTGGTATTTGAACTTTTCTGTGTTTGACTAAATTTGAGGTAAAAGATCTGTTCATTGACCTCAAACCCTCTGATTTGTATCTAAGGCTCTTGTCCCGATCTGATGAGTAGGAACGAGCAGCCTGACTCCCGGCCGCTTGCCATGGCCCTGACGCCCCAGCTACCCCCCAGGACCCATCGGCCCCTGTGTCTCTCGGTGTCCTCTGACAGCAATGGATGCTTCAAAGCTCTGGAGACCCAGGAATGGAAGAACAACCTCAAAGCTCAGGTAGGTGGAAGTGCTTTCAAGTCAGCTGCTCGTAACTTGTTGGAGGTTCAGTTTGAGTTACCCGTCTTAATGTGTGACTTTATCCGTCAGATGGAGCAGGCCCATAGTGCTGGAGCAGCCAGCAGCACAGGTTCCCTGGAAAGAGCGTCTCTCTTTTGCGCTTCTGGCTCCACCACCAGCTCCAGCTCTGGCCTCTCCAGTCCGGTGGAGCACCTCACCAAGAGCAAGTCCTCTAGTCGCTTTTCACTCTTCTCCCCACCTTGGAACAGCAGCTCTGAGTCTGACTCCAATCCACCTTCCCGCTCTGGATCTAAGAAAATGCGCAACTACAGTCGCAGAGCTGGTCCCGGCAGTGCCAAAACGGGCCCAGAGACTCCAGAACCCAAGCAGAGCGTCCCTGAGCACTTCCAGTACTCAGAACCGGTCATATCGAAGGTTACAGACTACATTTATGTGGGAAACCTGAACGCGGCTTATAGCGGACGTACGTTGTGCCGCAATAATATCGACAGTATCATCGACATGAGCAGCTTGCCCGGGGAGACTTGTTTGAGAGTCATTCCTTGCACTTGTTCAAGGGGCGTCAAGCATAGTTGGTCTCGGCTCAAAGTGGACATAAGTGACCTTCCGGACACAGTCCAAGAAGGGCTGGCACTCAAGCATCGCTGCTTCGATCACATCAATGAGTGTATCGATGCCTCCACGGAGAAGAGGAAGCGAGTGCTGGTGCATTGTCGTGATGGTTTTTCCCTCGCCCCCACTTGCATTATTCAGTACCTTATGGTCAAACAAAATATGAGGCTTATTGCCGCCTACGAGCTGGTCAGAGCCAAACACCCGGTCAACATTCGCGAGTCCCATCAGAATGTTCTGGTAAGTCTTGAAAGAGCTCTGAGACCGGGTGGGAACACGGACCCAGAGTGCTTTAAACAGGCCATCTCTCGAAAAGTGGCTTGGACCTGATAGCGAACCTTGGGGAGCCTCACTTTTATTTGAGCGTTTTGTAGTTTGTGCATTTATTTTAAACATTATTTCCTCTGTTAACAGTGAAAGGCAATTTTTTTTGTGTGTGTTTTAACTGAGCTGGATGTCATGGTGTGAGTACTAACTGTGAAAATGTACTTTAAGTTGTTCAGTGGACATTTTAGCAAAACAAAACCTGAGAATTTGAGTCATTCGTTTTGCTTCTGGCTAAACGAAACAAGAACAAACATGCTTTGTGCAGCTGCTAAACAATTAGATTTGTCTGGGAATATAACTCCTGTTTATTCTTCTTCACATGGGTACATAGCCATGCTGTGCAGGTTTATGCTGAGGAAGAAGTTAGTGGGAGCTCTCAGGAGACGAAACGATGTCATATATGGCTGCAAACACCACTACTGAGGCTGAAACGTCAAACTGGAGTACTATATCAACTAAACATCTCAAGCACTCTGAGGACAAATTGAGGACTAAACATGATTAATCACTGAATCTGGCAGTACATAGCATAACCTTTTGTTGGCCTCCTTATTCATTTGACAGTTGGTTGATATTTCTCTGTGTTTAACCAGGGTCGAAAGATGCACAGTAAGAGTAGTCCTCTATGAGGAGACATTTCATTTACTAGGTTAAGTGTCTTTTATTAAATGTGTAATATTCAACATGTTTGATCAAATAATTCAGTGCTTGGAAACAATGTGAATTTTGTGATCGTGTAAAGCATTGGAACTGGCCCACTTTATACCTTTTATGGAGTGTTGGTATTTGGAAAATGAATTAAACCGCGTTGTGGAACAATGCTCAATTGCAAAGGCTTGATATTGCACTAACCACAAGGAAATGCACAAGTTTTGCTGAAACGTGGCTTAGTTTGATTTAATGTTGCGCAGTGAATATAGATCGAAATATTTTTATTACAATAATGTTTATGCTTACATTGCTTAGCTATAATAATTGTTGTTCCATGGTTTCTATTGTATTTTGATTTAGCCATTTAGAAAAATGTAACAACCCTGACAGCAAATGTACGTCACTGAGACATCTTGAATGTGTGCATTTTCATTTAAGAGCATTGGCTAGTTTGCAGTGTTTTTTTTTTACATATTCCCTTTCAGATATACACCTAGTTTGTAATGAAAGCGACCAATGCAACAAAGATAGATAGCTGTCATTATAATCGATGGATATATTGTTGATTATAATGTGATCAATCTAGTTTTGTCACTTTGCAACATGTTGCTTGCTTCTAGTGTAGATTGGAACGTTTTCTGCAACATTTATGTTTTCAGGTTTATAGTAATCTGCTGTTGTTCTGACGTCTGCACATATAATGTGTCTTGGTGACATACATGTGCTTAAGGGGAAATATATTTCACATGGCTTATGCTTGTCAGCAGTGATTCTTCTATTTTGATATTTAGTGCGCAGTTTGGTGAAGAAAGACCCTCCTAACTTTTGGTGCCTTTTGTTTGAACTCGTCCAGTGTGATTATTGTGACATTCACACGCGCACACTGTATGCACTCATCAGGTATAGACAAAATGTTGTCCTTATGCTTTGACATGTTCAGGAAATGCTCCATGTTGGTGTAATTTTGTGATGTATGGCAGAGATCAGTTTGATCTGATTACGCTGTTGTAAAGGGTTCATAGCAGTGCTCACAGTGAACAGTGCCTGTACTTCAATCAGTGTGGTGGTGACGTCAATCAGTGTGATCATTACCTTCTTCTACGGGCCTGCAATTAGCTTCTGACATTAGCAAAGCTGTATTTAGATTCAAATGGAACATTAACCGTTGCTTTATTCTTATTCATTAGCCTATTTAAATCTATATTTTTGGATGGTTGATCTCGCCCTGGAAACGTCTAACAACATGAACTCTCAGGTTAACTTTATTGGCCTAGAAAACATTCTCAATGCGTTAGAAACCAGAATAATGTGAGGCAATGTATTTTCTGTATCACGTTTTTGAAGAAAACGCATTTGTACATGTTGATATTAAAGAGAATCTGATGCACTGACTTTCTTGTCATGTTTGATTTGTTCCAATAGGAAATGTGCCATGTGAATCTTGGAAAAGATATTTTAGCAATTTTAGCAAGAGGCTACAGTTGTGCTCTTATATGCTATGTGGTATTGTAAGCTGATAATGTGGATACTAGTACCCAATTTCACAAATATCTGCCCATAGAGGTTGGGAGCACTGCTGTTGGTTAGGAGACTTTTTTTAAACTCTACCAAAGATCATCAAAATAAGCAACACATTTAGTGTTTATTTGTAATATAAGAATGACGTTAAATCCGTCTTGGAAACCTTTTAACATACCTGCAAAATTTATTTTTGATACTTTGCAAATGTCTTGAATGATCTACCTTTGTCCTTTACAAAATTTTGAAAATACATCAGCACAGTCGCTTTGTAAATACTGAGTTGGTGCTTCCGCCTACGTCACGCGTGACTTTTCCAACTTGATTACGTAATGCGTGAAACTGAGCTAGTGCAAAATGAGCACTTGTGGTTAAAAAGTATATACATTTTTTTGTTTTTTTTAAAGAAAATTACTGATTATTTCACTAGATAAGACCCTTATTCCTCGGCTGGGATTGTGTAGAGCCCTTTGAAGCTGCATTGAAATTGCAATTTGGACCTTCAACCCATTGGCTCCCATTGAAGTCCACTATATGGAGAAAAATCCTGGAATGTTTTCCTCAAGAACCTTAATTTCTTTTTGACTGAAGAAATAAAGAAATGAACATCTTGGATGACATAGGAGTGAGTAAGTTATCAGGAAATGTTTATTCTGGAAGTGAACTAATCCTTTTTTTTTTTTTCTTAAAAGATGTAATTGCACTTGTTTACCAAGGAGGCAACGGTATCAGGGAAGATGCTTGAGGTGGAATACAAGAATGTGATGTGCATATCATTCATGCATTTGCACAAGCATGATGAAAGTCTTAATTTGAGAATGAGTCTTCTAGCAGGTATCAACAGTGGTTAAATTAGGATTAAGTTATTAAATTATACTAAATTAATTTTATTGGTAATGGTAGAGGTGTAATTCTTATCAAAATATCAGTTGACGCATTACTAATTTAAGAGATTCCTTAAAGAAGATAAAAACATTTGTTTCCAACATTCCCACATTGGAATTCTAAAAATGGACTCAAAATTATTAGGGTCCTTATTTGCCACGTTTTAACTCATCCTGCTCTCTGTTTTATCAGCTGTGCCAATTACACCACTATATTTGAATGCCTGGGGTGGGAGAGTCCCAGGTAGCCATCAGCACCAGACCAGCCGTTTGGAAACAAAAATAGAACTGTTGGAAATATGCTGCTCCGTATGTATTCACAAGCTCATCTACTGAATGAGCAATAGTGTTTCCAGTCTCTTAAGACCTGCCTGGCTTTGCTTTGTAGAGGTCAAATGGCAGTTCATATTCCTTCCAGTTAATTTGTTAAGCTGGAAATGGAAGGTAAAATTGCTTTTTTTAATTATAGATTTATAAGTGGTACTACTAGAGTTTTTAAACAATAAGTTGAACTCATTTTTATAAATGAATGGCGTCAGTTTGTATATGTCACCTGGCTATTTTTCCATGTGTTTCCGCTGGAACTTTCTTATGGGGTCTTAGAATAGCAGTTAATCTGTGGTTAACAATAAGAATTCATTACTTTTTCCCAAGTAGTGAACCAGAATCTACATTTCTTATCATTTCCATCTCTAGTCATGCAAAACTTGTCTGCACTTTCCATTGTACCTTCAAGTTGGAATGTGAATATTTAAATTTGAATTAGGGAATGTGATTATTAATTTTGTATGTGACATTCGCCCAATGGGGAAACCTAACCAAATATTTTAATTATTATTCATAATGCAAAAATAATATTCACTCAACTAACAAAAATTAGCTCACAAGTATGTTTTGCTAACATTCCCATTAAGTTATGAAAACCTTATTTCTGAATGTACGTGTTAGGGAAAAAAAAAAATTCCAGCATTGTTCATGAACAATATATAAGTATTATTTTCTTCTCTTTCTTTCTTTCTTTCTTTCTTTCTTTCTTTCTTTCTTTTTAGTTATAAGCCACAGCTCAATCAGAACTGTTGGTGGGGCACTGTTCCTTTTGCTTTCAAAGTGAAGGTTAAATACGATTTTTACTGTATATGTGAAGCTCAAGAAATGCCTTTTGTTTATTAGCTTAGCACAGTAATGCAGTGCTCTTGCTGGTGTCTTGATATTCATTATCTCTGCGTCATGTGTGGGCTTCACTTTGATTAAAAATATACACAATCTAAAGAGGGGTTATTTATATGCAGGGGGAGATGAGGGATTTGATATTGTGTTTCAGGTGTTTGAGAGCCTATTGGTTCTCTGAATGCATCTACTACCATAAACAGAGAGATGGGATTTCCTTGGTCATAGGGGAATACAATATATACTTATGATGCCCGCTTCCCACAGAGACCATATTCTTCCTCTATTCTTCAGGCTGTGTCTGCCTCAGCTCATAGGTAAGATGCAGTTTTCTCTGTATTTCCTTTGCTTATCCTTTCATGTCTTTATTCCGTTGGAATTGCTAGATGCATCTTAGCCAGCTGCACTACAGTTTGAAAAAAACTGGTGGTGTTGACAGACAATTGTTCTGTGTGGAATTTCAGATTTTAACTGGATTTTCCCCCCCAATTTTTTTCTTTGTAAGCATAATTTGAGGCAAGTTGGTTTGTGTGACAGAAATGTTGAAAGCTTTTGCAGATTGTTTGTTCAGACTTACATTGATATGTTGGGAAATCAATTATCATGTTTAATTTTATTTGTCATAAGACATTAATTCTGCATCCTTACTGGGAACACAGAAAACATATATTAAAAAATCACTTTGCTATTTTTAGATGCACACCTAAAATGTAATGTGTTGATTTGAGTTTTGAAAACGCTATCCGATTCGGCTTTTAGGATCGGAAGGTGATATGCCAGTGTTTATCTTGCTGTCAAGATTTAATCTTTAAATAAATATTAGGCTTCAGCTGACGGGTCTAAAATGACGCACAGGGATCTCTTAGACAATGATGCTATGGCTTAAATCGGTGGTGTTGGCATAGTTCAAATGTAAATGCCTTTACTACATATTTACTCACATTATCACAATGATACTCATTGTCAAACCTTAGACCTGGCATTGCAATTTGCATTCTGAAAGTAATACTGAGATACAAAGTAGATTAGAGAGTTGATCATTGTTTAGTTTTTAGCTATTTTAACTTACTGTTTTGATCCCAGTAGGAAAATTCATGTTGTACAATTTAATTAAAATTAATTTAAAATATTTAATTATTATATTCAATATTATTTTAATCGTATCACTTATATTGAATATAATATAATATAATATGGGAGTAAATTAGTAAATTACAGAATTTTTCATTGGGTGAATCTTACAGATAATTTTGATAATTTGGTTATACAGTCAAGTTAAGCTCAGACTTAAAAAAATAAAAATAAAAAAATCAAACCCACAAGAAAGGGGTTTGCATTAAAAAAGTTGATGTCATGATCTGATTATTTTAGATCAGTTTCAGATGATTGGGAGGGAAGGAATAGAGGTGGGGTCATGATTTTGATTATCACCCAGAAACAGGCTTAGCACAGTGCGTCTCTTGAGATTTTCTGCTCAAAAATAGCATATGATTCACTTTAGACCAGAAGACTTATGGCCTTATTTGACCTAGTGATGATTGGTGGTTAGATTGGTTAGTTGTCATTTTGCAGATAACTTCCATGTTGTTAAAACATTAATGCACAAAATACATGCTTGAATGAATGGTTTGGTTTCACGTCACAGTAGTGTTGCATACATATATATATATATATATATATATATATATACATACATACATACACACACACACTCATGAATTCACTTTAATAATATATATTTATTAATTTATGAATATATTTTAGAACGTCGTTTAATTTAATTTAATTAAAAACATGTATTATTAATTACTAGATATTGAATACTGTTATATTGCCAGTGCTTTGTGTTAATTGTAAACTGGGTATTTTATTTCACAGGGGCAAAAACAAAATTCAGCCAAGATGTCAGAGTAAGTAAATATTTGGATTTCTCCTTTATAGATTATCGTCATCTTCCTCAAATATCAGAAATTGTTTATTTTTATATTTGTGTGTACTGGACATAAAAAATTGAAATAAAAAGTGCAGTGTCTTGTGGTGATTTTAACACAATTTATTTGAATGATTCCAAAACACCTCAGGAAAAAGATGTCGTCGAGTCGCAAGCATCATCTGAAGGTACTATATG
Organism: Sinocyclocheilus anshuiensis; assembly: GCF_001515605.1. Lineage (NCBI taxonomy): Eukaryota > Metazoa > Chordata > Actinopteri > Cypriniformes > Cyprinidae > Sinocyclocheilus > Sinocyclocheilus anshuiensis. The sequence continues at coordinate 738,879 of NW_015555819.1, forward strand.
ATTCAAAATGAATTCTACTTTTTCAATATTCATTAATGAGTAACAATGACACCCAGCCTCACTGTGTTGCAGAGCTTGATGCTTTCCATCGCTAAAGGTATACTGGAACAGGAAGCAAAGGACAGAGAGGTGGAGAGGCAGAGATACATGGCAGAGACCTGCCAGCCTCTGTCTCTACCTTCAGGCATACAGGCATTACAGGTAAAGGACAATAAATTCACCTTCTAAAAAAAGAAAACATCGTAAATGGATAACTAAAATAAAATAAATATATTGTTTATAGGAACTCTGCAGGGAGTTTCACCACAAAGTTGATGTCATTGATGAGGAGAGATACGACCTGGAAATGAAAGTCAACAAGAGTGCAAAGGAGGTAAGATGTAATCTATATTTTAATCCAGTACAGTTTTTGTTTTGTCTTGTAGTTTCTATACTGATGGCCCTCATTCACTGACGCTAGATCGAGGACCTGAATATCAAAGTTATTGACCTGAAGGGCAAGTTCAAGAAGCCAACCCTGAGGAAGGTGCGCATGTCTGCTGACGCTATGCTTCAAGCTCTGCTGGGCTCCAAACACAAGGTGTCTCTGGATCTGAGAGCCAACCTCAAACAAGTCAAGAAGGAGGTCAAAGAGGAGGTGAGCGATAAACTGCATTGGTCTCATGAGGTTCCTTTGTGGTTCCTGTATTTCTTTGTCCAAAAGGACCTTCAAAATTCTGAAAGATGCTTTTAATCTTTTGGCTAACTGACCAAATGTCTTTCATGTACTCTTCAAAGGATAAGGAACTGCGTGATGTTGGGGACTGGCGTAAGAATGTTGAAGACAAGGCTGGCATGGATGGCAGGAAGAAGATGTTTGAAGCCGAGGCTTAAATTTTTAGTTTTTTGAAGTTCAGTATGCTGCTGAATTAGAATTGGCCTAAAATTATGTGATGAACTCTTTATGTACTTAAAACACACTCATTTACATTTGATAATGACAAGGCTATCAAAAGTAATAATGATCACTTAGTTTTCTGTTCAACACTGGTATTGAAATGTGTATTCACAACCCATGTCTCAAAGTCTTACACTATCATTAAATTGGTTAAGCAAGAATGAAGTCTTGTGTTCATTTTACCACATAAACCACTTTGTAACCAGCTTTTTATTTAACAATATTTCCTCACCGATCTGTGGAACAAGTAAGTATTTATTGTCAGTTGTATTATTCATTTGGTTTATGACTTAATAAAAGCGGATAACATATTTTATTATGATTAAATACAATAGGTAACAGTGGCACCTTCCTGGCACCTGAAAGAAACTGACTGGAAACTGGAGAATGCTGAACAAACAATCCTGGAGGTACAATCTATCGTGGATAGATAGATAGATAGATAGATAGATAGATAGATAGATAGATAGATAGGCAGATAGATAGATAGTGGACGGATAGATAGATAGATAGATAATGGACGGACAGATAGTGGACGGATAGATAGATAGTGGACGGATGGATAGATAGATAGTGGACGGATAGATAGATAGATAGATAGATAGATAGATAGATAGATAGATAGATAGATAGATAATGGACGGACGGAT
>NW_015555819.1:740475-740919 GCF_001515605.1 Sinocyclocheilus anshuiensis
ATGGACGGATAGATAGATAGATAGATAGATAGATAGATAGATAGATAGATAGATAGATAGATAGATAGTGGATGGATAGATACATAGATAGATAGATAGATAGATAATGGACGGACGGATAGACAGATAGATAGTGGACGGAGAAATAGATAGATAGACAGATAGATAGATAGATAATGGACGGATGGATAGATAGATAGATAGATAGATAGATAGATAGATAGATAGTGGACGGATGGATAAATAGATAGATAATGGACGGATGGATAAATAGATAGATAGTGGACGAATAGATAGATAGATAGATAATGGACGGATGGATAGATAGATAGATAGACAGATAGATAGATAGATAGATAGATAGATGACGGCTGGATAGATAGATAGATAGATAGATAGATAGATAGATAGATAGATAGATAGATAGATAGACAGACAGACAGA
>NW_015555819.1:741337-749434 GCF_001515605.1 Sinocyclocheilus anshuiensis
GATAGATTGTGGACGGATAGATAGATAGATAGATAGATAGATAGATAGATAGATAGATAGATAGATTCATGTAAAGCAAAAAGCCTTTGTGAGAAAGTCATCCTCATAATAAAAGAATGGCTATCTTGAAGGACAGGTTATTTATACTGATAGCGCAGCGAAGGAGGGATAGTGCCGTATTTCATGACCTTGTCAGCTCATTGGTGTGGTGGATAATCCACTTCCATAAAGAGAAACCATGGATTTACAGAGAGATCAGAGAATGCAATATATGCCTACTTATCACGACCGTAGCCCGTGTCTCGTTTTGACAACCATCTGTCTCTAGAAGACGTTCCTCTGTTCTTCTAGAAAGGTGAGAGCAGTTCCCTTGTTTCATTGTTTTAGTCTTGGATATACTATTTTTTGTAGATTTTTGCTGGAAGTTGTAAAATGTAGTTTGTGGGATTGATGATAGAGGTGATGGAGAGGGTTGTCATAGGAGTTGGTTCTTCTACCGTAAGTCGCAATGGTAAGAAGCCACCTGTTGAGAACATAATTGTGAAGTATAGATTGTTGTACTAGTCTTATAGGCATTTAGACCAAGTTGAATTGTTAATGATTTGTGAAAATAGCTTCAGATAGTCCGCAAAATAATGTATGATCATTGCTGGTGATTCTAACTCATGAAAAGTTTGTTTTTGGACTAATCAGAAGTCTTTTATTCTGGAAACACTATGCTAAAATGCAAATAAACCATTTTTATTGGTCACCTAAAGGGTGAGGTCAGGTTTGATATACTGACTGCTGAAGTGACTACCGGAAAGTGAACACTGACAAAAGCATAAATTTGAAACTGATCCTTAAGTCTTACTCCACCTGTCAGCAACTTCTTACGATCTTCCTTATTAACAACTGATTTACAATACTGTCTCATATAAAACTGATTTGCAGTACTTTTTAACCCGAAAGACAATGCTGTATATTCACAAAAACCTTCTTGTTCATCTTTTACATCTTGTGTAATGATCTGGCTTAACCTTCTGGAATATCTGGAATATGCATATATTTCCTCAGAGACCTAACTGGTCTTGACTTTTAAGAGTTCTTAAGTTGCTCTTTTACCAAACCTTCACACAGGAAGACCATTGTACTACTTGATCTATTCCGCCATGTGTTTTCTGCTAAACATGTCCTCAATCTTCTTCCATGGCTTAGAATAGTCCTTCTTCAAATAGCCTTATGTGACCTGACTGTTGTCTTCACAGCTTTCTAAGTATGTCATTAAAGCATTAAGAGTCAATTTAAGTGTACTAAATTAGTCAATCAGTTTGTCATCAGTTAGCCAGTTAGTCCGGTCTGTCTCTCAGAGCTGGAGTATATTAAGAAAGACATTTGAGACGGTTGTTTAGCGGGGAATAAAGGAGAGCTGTGTTGTCATATCTTTGACATCTCAGAGATGCGCTTGAGGATGGGGCTGTGTCTGCAGCTGATGTACTGGCCTTGAGATCATATTGCATCGAGCTCCTGGCGAAAATCCTCTCGGATGAGTCAAAGACGCTTGGGAACCATGTGGTCTTCTTTAGTTTACACAACTCTTGACATTAAGGGCGATGCGAAAAGGTCACATGATCAGAATGTCTATGGATTTGGTGCCATTGGATTGTGTCCACATGCAATGGTTACACTCTCAGAAAAAAGGTACAAAAGCTGACACTGGGTGGTACCCTTTCAAAAGGGCTGCACCAGAAGAACGTTTTCATAGTTCCTATAACTGTAGGTGGAAGTACCTGCTTTTTGGTGTGTTGCACACCACATGAACTGGGAACGATTTTAGCTGTAGTAACACCTTTTTGGGGGACTAAATGAGCTCCTATTTCAGAGTAGGGTGTAACCTAGCACAATAGGAACTACTGATTCCGAATTCCAGGCACTTTTCCATGCTCTATCCTCAGTGTTGGGAAGGTTAGTTTGGAAATGTATAACAAGTTACACTATTCAAAAAGTAACAAGTAGTGTTTTATTCAAATTGAAGTAACGTAACTGATTACATTTGATTGTTTTTCTAAAATTTCTAACAAATGCTAATAGTACTCGACACTAATTACTGTGAAACTTTCAAAATCCTTCATCACTTGAATTAAGATTATAATAATATAATAAGTTAAAGCACAGCCACCACACAATCGGACTTTAGCACCTCTTTTTACTTTGAGATCGTTCTGATTTTTGCTATTTAAATTTCCAGTACCGGAATGCATTTTTATCACTCGCCATTGTGGCAACTCTCAGACAGGTTGTAGCCTAAAGCTTTCAGCGGCAATGTGGTGCGCTGCAAATTCAAAGAAAAGAACCAGAATAGCATCGCTTTACTAAACAGCCTTTAAAGGACAGGAGGCATTCTGCACATCAAAAACAGACAAAGCAACAAATTTATATTAGTCAACATATCCAAGCTTTTTGCAGAAAATATTCAGATGTATCCCCCTTTGTAATCGTTAACATTTTAATAAGTAACTGTAATTTAATTACACATTTTTTTTCTCAGTAACTGTAATGGATTACAGCTGCATTTATTTTGTAATAAAATTATGTTACACTGTTACATGTAACTAGTTACTCCCCAACACTGCCCATCCTAAAACTGTTGACATTGTTGAATGCCGCGCTTGATTGACATCACTGCTGGCTGGCTTATACGTCACTTCCTTCTGGTGGTGCAAATGCCATAAATGGCCCAATGGGAACATTTAGTTCTCAGTGGACCTCCCTGGTGGCTAGTTCCTATAACAGAGTTCCTATAACTCCCTGCTGCAAAATAATTATGTAACATTTAGTTATAATATGCACCCTTTAGGTATTAATATGTTCCGTTACTGTAATACCTAAAAATACCTAAGGGTGTATTAACACCAGGAAAGTCCGCTAGTTCACTTGCTTTGGTCCGGACCAAATACAATGTTGATTTTTTTTGTTTGTTTGTTTGGTGTGGTTCACTTTCACACTACCCTTTTCCGCAAGTGAACCAGATATTGTAAACAAAATCACACGTGTGCTAAGGTCATCCATTCAACTGTACCAGAGTTCGTTTGGAAGTGGACCGAGACCATCTCTTCAGCTGGGTCTTGGTACAGTTGTTTGGTCCGCACCTGAATGCGATTGTTGTATTCACACCTGCCCAAAACATCCGCACCAAGAGGGGAAACAAACTTAAGTTCAATTCAATCAAACCGAACAAGACAAGTGTGAATACTCTATAAGGTTGTAGATTCAAACTCTGTAAAAAACAAACCTTGGCCTACCACCACTGGATTCTTCACCAAAGTTGTTGTACAGTGAAAATTGTGGTTTATAACTTGTTGACAGGCCAGAAAACATACCCTAGAAAAATACACATTGAAGTATGCAATTTGATGGTAAAAAACTTCAGTACTCAAGGAGGGTGTACTTTTATTATTCAGAAGTAATTTAACTTTCTCAGCAAGATTCTCTCCAAAATGCTGCTCCATCATGACAACAGTATAACTGACTGTAAAAGACAATTTGTGCTAATGCACACTATAGTGCCCCTTGTGGCAATGCTGAGAATGCATTATGCATTGCGTTCTGACATATTTTGAAACTACGTTATGCTTGTGTACCTAGAAGCATTTGTGTTCACATGCATAGTGCTTTTCACCCAAAATGGATGGTCCTCTAGATCAGTGGTTCCCAACCCTGGTCCTGGAGGCACCCCAACACTGCACGTTTTGCATGTCTCCTTAATCAAACACACCTGATTCAGGTCATCAGCTCATTAGTAGAGACTCCAAGATTTGAAATTGGTGTGTCAGAGAAAAGAGACATGCAAAATGTGCAGTGTTGAGGTGCCTCCAGGACCAGGGTTGGGAACCACTACTTTAGATCATCTATTGGTTATTTTATTTTTTGAGCTCCACTGCTCCACTGCTTTACTTTATTGTACAGTAGAGTTCAGACAGCAGTGTAGGGAGAGGGCTCTGATATATTTTGAAAGTATGCATAACCCACTGTGCCATAGCTCTGATGCAGTTCTCTTTTTTCTTTCTATCAAAAAGGTGCGAATAAACTCTTGGAAATGTCTGAGTAAGTATGCCATTCCATCACTCATTGTGACTTTTTTTTTTTTTTTTTTACATGACACTATGTATAATAATCAACACAGCATAATACGACTGGATGACTATATAGTAAAATGGAAGCATGAAAGAAAACACCATCAAAATTCTTTTTTAATTCAGTTTAATATTTTAAGCAGTTTGGGCTGAATTTGCTGCATACGTTTAAAATGTTTGTTTCATGGTTGAAAACAAACACTAACCAGAATGCTTGAGGAATATTAGTGCTGTGCTGCCTTACAAACACTGTAAATATTGTAGATCAGTCCTAACAAAGTACAATCTAACTATGGTAGCACAACAGAGAAATCAATATCCTAATGTAAAGTTTGTCCTTATTTCTCCTCTTGATTAGAAAACGAATGTCTAGCAGTAAAAAACACAGCCTGAAGGTAAGAGCTCATGCCTTATTGAACCAAACCAACATCAAACAGTTACATATAAAAGTAAAAGAATAATGAGTCTTAATGAGTCACATTTGCTTGTAGGGCTTGATGCTCCAGGTTGCAAAAGAGTTACTGGAAGCAGAGGAGATTGAGAAGAAAGAGGAGAGGAAGAGATACATGGAAGAACATTGTCCTACGTTGTCAAACCCAAGCTCCAAACAAGAACTACAGGTCCAATTCAATTATTACTACAACTAGTAGTTGGAAATGTTCGGAAATTCAAAGCTAAAGCATGAAATTCTTTCAATAGGAGCTCTGCAAAGAGTTACATGCAAAAATCGAAGCTGTTGACGAGGAGAGATATATTTTAGAGCACAAAGCCATCATGGTTGTCAATGAGGTAAGATGTTTCACGTGTATCTACTTCTATGTGGTCCATGAACAAGGTGTTCTTTAGATTCTTTTTTGTGTGTTTTAGGTTAAAGACTTAAACATCAAGATCGTCGACCTGAAGGGTAAGTTCAAGAAGCCTCCTTTGAAGAAAGTTCGCATGTCTGCTGACGCTATGCTTCAAGCTCTGTTGGGATCCAAGCACAAGGTCTCCATGGACCTGAGAGCCAACCTCAAACAAGTCAAGAAGGAGGTCAAAGAGGAGGTGAGTACAACAGATGACCAAATTTTTACATGATAAGGTCAAGAAATTCCAGTTTGCAAAAGCTGAAAATCTCACCTTCATTCACAGGATAAAGAACTGCGTGATGTTGGTGACTGGCGTAAGAACATCGAGGATAAGGCTGGTATGGGTGGCAGGAAGAAGATGTTTGAATCTGAAGCGTGACGATGTTGATGATGAGTATTCCACCATGATTTTTTTCATTGGCTTGGATCTGAATAAAATGTACTACTTAAAGGTTTTGCAGGAACGGTTCAGTGGACAGTTCAATTTATAATCCATAAAAATGCCAGTCAAAACTTGAATTGTTCTCTTGAACAATGAAGTGTTCAGTTTGTAATTCTATACAGATTGACCGTTTGCCAAAATTATGTTTTTTTCCTAAATAAATAACCCAACTGTAATAATTGTTGCTTCCTGCTTTTTAAAAAATGTTTTCTTTGTTTTATAATCTTTTTACCTAGAATTGTAACCTTTACCTTGTTGTATTTTTATTTATTTATTTGAATTGCTTAAAGTGAACAAGGAATCAAAATCAACCCTATTTACGTTCTTTATAGACATTCTTGGTCTTATTGTGATCAATTTGTCGATGTTAAAATGACTTTCCTTTTCGGTTGACGTCTTATTTTTCAGTCCCACAAACCACCTAATACAACTTTTTATATCTCATAGACCCACCCTACATTTTTTCACATTGAATATCCCATTTCCCTTTGAAATCCGCCACTATTATGAACGTGAACTGGGTTACAAACAAGGTTTCATTTTGACTTCACACAATTTTTATAATTCAGTGTAACATCAAATCTAAATCAAGTACTGCTTGTTTTGTCTTCAAGGTAAGATTCCTCATTTTCTTGTCTTTATAAGGTTAATATTCAGCACGAGGTTAAAATATAATTAGAATATTTTATAATTCTTGCAGAATGATGTCCAGTATATGTCTTGATGGATCATTGGGTGAGTAAAGTCATGACCCACAACATCTTCCTATATTTGCTGGTGTATTTCTTCATTTTAAAACTGTATATGTCTCTCTTTTTAGTTTAATAACTTTAAGTAGCCACCACAACTAGCAGATGTCTCTAAAAACACCAATTAAATAAATAAATAAATAAGCAAATAATAAGAAAGACATCTTTAAAGGTTAAGTTATTTTTAAGAAGGGAACATGGAAAGTATTTGTGGTGTGAATTTCAGATGTGTGCTCTGATCCACTGGTCTTAGCAACACAGCAGTGTTCCTTAAAGAGATATCTGAGGTTTTGCTGAGCCATCAAAGAATGCACATTAAAAACCCGCATTGCCTGTCAACAGCATGTGAATCCTGCTCGCCGCCTCTTCTATGGGTGGTGAGCACCTCTCGTTTGACTCCCCTCAATCTTACCTTGGATCTGAAGGATTTAACGTACTCTTTCTTTACTGGATCTAACTGCGAACACCTGCTTTCCGGATTAAACCTGTAATTCCACTATTAATCTATTTAACACTATTGAGAATAGCAAAATTTACATGTAATCTAAGCAACTTTATTTATAAACTGTCAAATTGTTTGCAGTAGTAGTAGTTAGGCCTGTGACGATATACTAATTTTGCAATAATAAAAGTCCTTTATTATTGCAATTGTAAGTGTCATGGAAATGTGTGCATTTCAAATGTGCGTTTGGATTTTAAGTGATCTGATATTGTGAAGCTTAATGGCATTACTTAACATGCCATTGTGACAGTTACTTTAAGTCTAATATATAATACGATTTGTAATAGTTATGAATTATGAATGCAAGAAACCGATCTCTCATTTACATTATATAGCATAAACGTGGTCCTTTTCAGTACGGCTCGCATGTTGCTCAATGACTTATGAAGTGATGATTTGACACTTAGAAACCGAATCCCACTGTGAGGAGCTTATTTGGCCTATGATTTCACTTGGTTTGCATTTGCTCAAAATTTATGTATGTGAGCATAAATTTTCTTACAAAATAAGAGGGATAATATATGTGCTGTGACAACTGATTGTTTGGCTGCACTGTTATTTGTAAAGTGAAAAAGGTGCATTTGTCCAGGATCTTAAGGCATGTATGACTAAACTAGGCAGTTATGTAGCCTACCTCTGTTAACATCTTAAGTATGAAACGGACACTGATATGACAACTAGACAGTTTTTGTTTTTATCTGCATTATGGCATTTTTTAATCATATATTCATATTGCATATACAAATCCTCTAGTTTTGTCATTTTTGAGGTTTATGCAGTTTAGTTTCCATTGTGTTCCTATTAGTATTTTACTTTTAAAACTATTTTAAAGGTAATGTTAATATCAAGAAACAAAAAGCTGTACTTGCAATGATTATGTCACTATCTGTTTCAAATGGCAGCATTGCTAACAAGTCATGGGGTCGAAACAAATCCAAGACAAACATATCAAAGAGTCTGAAGTAGATATATGGCCCTGATTTATAGGCTACACCATAGTATGAAAAGTATACCGTAGTTAACGACCCATGCCAAATTTCACCAAAACTGTTACTAAAAGAAAGATTACCTGTGGTAATTTTACATCACCGTCATCAAATGTGTCATGGAAATTAATTTATTATGCCCTAAAAATGTACAAATGAAGAGTTCAGATGCAAAAGCCTTTAAGTGCCGTCTGACATTTTCTTCTAAAATGAGCATTTTTCTCAGGCTTCTATGTTTATGTTCAGTTATTTCACTTCAATGGCAATGAAAATAACCTATTTATTGCCATTAAAGTGAAATGACTGAACCTACACACAGGAGCCTGATAAAAATACAAATTTTAGAAGAAAATGTCAAACTCCTCTTAGAGCCCTGTTGAAAAAACCAGCATATGCTGGTTAGGTATGTTTTGACGCTGGGATGCTGGTTTAAGCTGGTCCTTTGCTGGTTTATGCTG
>NW_015555819.1:758437-761630 GCF_001515605.1 Sinocyclocheilus anshuiensis
CCAGCATCCCAGCGTCAAAACATACCTAACCAGCATATGCTGTTTTTTTCAACAGGGGGCTTTTGCAAATTAACTCTTCAAATGTATTTATGCAATGGATAAATGAGGATTCAAAATGTCAAATATCAGAACTCTTTACTGGTTTAACAAGTTTAATATTATTAAAGAAATATTGAGTCTGACCCATAGACTGCATAAAAACAGGTCTGACCGCGTGTATTAACCAATCAGGCCGCTTGGCAGTTGAAGGCGGGGCTCGTGTTTGTCGAATAAATGGATAAGTGTTTGTAGCCTGTCTTGAAAGCATCTGTCGGTTGAAATATGACTTAATCACTCACCTTACGCTTGGAGCATAGTTTGTGTTTTTAACCTCCGGTTTGATGCTTCTCTTCAGGGACTAAAAATGAAGAAGATAGATGGAGAGTTGGTGAAGTCTCTAGCGATATCTGCTGGTCATAGTGGAAGCTGCAGGTAATACTGCATGCGCTTCCTCCAACCCTAAATATATAGAAAACCCTAAATAGATTCACATTGTCGTGTGTTTAATGCATAATACATAACTGGAATTGATAGAACAAGATACTGACCGCTATTTTTTTTTCAACGCCATACAATATGCAGTAGGCAATGATACTGATTGTTCAATTTTAGTATTCTTGTTGTCACATACCTCAGTTTAAGTATATCAATGGAGTCTATTACCTCAGTGAAATATGTTTTTTTTTTATTTATTCCAAGACAGGTATACATACAGAAAATGTGCATAGTTGGCTCAGTATATGTTCATATTATGTTGAACATGCTATATGCTATGCTATTCCAATCATAGCCAGTGTGATAAAGTGTGAGCGAAAATATTCATGACATCAGTTGGTCGTTATTAAGTCTAAATATGTTTTACACAGCTAGTTAAAAAAAACTGTTTTATATAGAAATAGTGTATCCTCAAGTCTAATTAATTTGTAATTAATTATTTAAAAAGTATATATTAATAGTAATTTGGTATGAAAAAAAGTTTTTTTTTGTTTTATAAATTTTCTTCACTTGTTGATTCGACAGTGGTATTGTATTTTATATTGCCATCTGTTGACGTGGATGCAGTTTTGAGCATAAGTTTGCAGTCACTGATGCCTGCATTGAGTTATCCTATAGTCACAGACAAGTTTTTTGATTATTTTTTATTAATTTATTCTGCAACCAAAAGTGTCTGTAAATGGGAATCGAGTAGTATTTGTGTGGTCATGTGATCTGAACATGGCAGCCACCATGAGGGGGCGACCTACCACTTGTACAATAAACAGCTACTCATGTGACTGGAGTCTTCTTCTCCTGTGAGTAAACATACAAAACTACTATTTCTTTAGAACTGGAAATAAAAACTTTTTTTCCCCTCAATGAACAAAGTTACTTGTATACAGTGCATCCGGAAAGTATTCACAGCGCCTCACTTTTTCCACATTTTGTTATGTTACAGCCTTATTCCAAAATGGATTACATTCATTTTTTTCCTCAATTCTACAAACAGTACCTCATAATGACAATGTGAAAGAAGCTTGTTTGAAATCTTTGCAAATTTATTAGTAATAAAAAAAATAAATAAAAAAAAACCCACCCACACACACACACCCACACACCCACACACACCCACACACACACACCCACACACACACACACGCGCGCTCAATACTTTGTTGAAGCACCTTTGGCACCAATTACAGCCTCAAGTCTTATATGATCAGTGTTGCCAAGTCCGTGGTTCTCCTGCAGAAGTAGACTACTTTAACACTGTTGCCGCGGGTTGTTTTTTTTTTATTTCCGCAGGTTTAAGCGACCCCAATAGCGTGATATTTAGCCCCTAAAATGCAAATTTAACCGGTGGAACCCCGCCAAAAAATGTGTGGAGCGTTGGTGGACAGCCATTTTCAGATTTCTCCAGAGATGTTCAATCAGGTTCAAGTCTGGGCTCTGGCTGGGCCACTCAAGGACATTCACAGAGTTGTCTCGTAGCCACTCCTTTGTTATCTTGGCTGTGTGCTTAGGGTCGTTGTCGTGTTGGAAGATGAACCGTTGCCCCAGTCTGAGGTCCAGGTTTTCATCAAGGATGTCTCTGTACATTGCTGCATTCATCTTTCCCTCAATCCTGACTAGTCTCCCAGTTTCTGCCGCTGAAAAACATCCCCACAGCACGATGCTGCCACCACCATGCTTCACTGTAGAGATGGTATTGGCCAGGTGATGAGCGGTTCCTGGTTTCCTCCAGACATGACGCTTGCCATTCAGGCCAAAGAGTTCAATCTTTGTTTCATCAGACCAGAGAATTTTGTTTCTCATGGTCTGAGAGTCCTTCAGGTGCCTTTTGCTGAGGCGTGGCTTCCGTCTGGCCACTCTACCATACAGGCCTGATTGGTGGAGTGCTGCAGAGATGGTTGTTCTTCTGGAAGGTTCTCATCTCTCCATAGAGAAACGCTGGAGCTCTGTCAGAGTGACCATCGGGTTCTTGGTCACCTCCCTGACTAAGGCCCTTCTCCCCCGAGCTTTCAGTTTGGCCGGCCGGCCCCCTCTAGCAATCCTGTCTCAGATGTCTACAGACAATTCCTTGGATTTCATGGCTTGGTTTGTGTGAGACCTTATATAGACAGGTGTGTGCCTTTCCAAATCATGTCCAATCAACTGAATTTAACACAGGTGGACTCCAATCAAGTTGTAGAAACTTCTCAAGGGTGATCAGTGGAAACAGGATGCACCTGAGCTCAATTTTGTTCATTTGTACAGTGTTACTTATGTACATGTGATTTTTTTTCTTCTTTGTTTATTTTTAATAAATCTGCAAAGATTTCAAACAAACTTCTTTCACATTGTCATTATGGGGTATGTTTGTAGAATTTTGAGGAAAATAATGAATTTAATCCATTTTGGAATAAGGCTGTAATATAAAATGTGGAAAAAGTGAAGCGCTGTGAATACTTTCCGGATGCACTGTAAGGATGTCATTGAGGCCGGAGGTGATGGATTGTTTTTTTATAAAACGTTTTTATAATGTGATGTATTAACAAAGCTAGAACACTTTATCTGCAACATTTTGAGGATATTTTGCGGATGTCGTTGAGGTAACAGTTTATACAATATTGTCAATAAAACATTGGCACAATGTTTCAAGATAACAAAGAAAGAACATTCTCACAGCCACATTAGG
>NW_015555819.1:764042-771801 GCF_001515605.1 Sinocyclocheilus anshuiensis
TGTGTGGAGCGTTGGTGGAAAGCCATTTTCAGATTTCTCCAGAGATGTTCAATCAGGTTCAAGTCTGGGCTCTGGCTGGGCCACTCAAGGACATTCACAGAGTTGTCTCGTAGCCACTCCTTTGTTATCTTGGCTGTGTGCTTAGGGTCGTTGTCGTGTTGGAAGATGAACCGTTGCCCCAGTCTGAGGTCCAGGTTTTCATCAAGGATGTCTCTGTACATTGCTGCATTCATCTTTCCCTCAATCCTGACTAGTCTCCCAGTTTCTGCCGCTGAAAAACATCCCCACAGCACGATGCTGCCACCACCATGCTTCACTGTAGAGATGGTATTGGCCAGGTGATGAGCGGTTCCTGGTTTCCTCCAGACATGACGCTTGCCATTCAGGCCAAAGAGTTCAATCTTTGTTTCATCAGACCAGAGAATTTTGTTTCTCATGGTCTGAGAGTCCTTCAGGTGCCTTTTGGTTTGTGCTCTGACATGCACTGTTAACTGTGGGACCTTATATAGACAGGTGTGTGCCTTTCCAAATCATGTCCAATCAACTGAATTTAACACAGGTGGACTCCAATCAAGTTGTAGAAACATCTCAAGGATGATCAGTAGAAACAGGATGCACCTGAGCTCAATTTTGAGTGTCATGGCAAAGGCTGTGAGTACTTATGTACATGTGATTTCCCCCCCCCTGTTTTTTATAGTTAATACATTTGCAAAGATTTCAAATAAACTTCTTTCACGTTGTCATTGTGGGGTATTGTTTGTAGAATTTTGAGGAAAATAATGAATTTAATCCCTTTTGGAATAAGGCTGTAACATAACAAAATGTGGAAAAAGTGAAGCACTGTGAATACTTTCCGGATGCACTGTTCCCCTCTTAAGAGAGCAAATAGTTGAGTGCTGTCTGGATGCCTCAGCTGCTGTCTTGATTCCATCATCATTACTTTTACAGAACTGATGATGGATGGCAAATGAAGAGAGGAAGATGATTTCATCAGTGGAAATAGTCCGAAGAACCATGTTTCCTCTTCTCTTAAATCCGAGGTTCTGAAAGGCGCCTTGAAGCTGATGGTAAGTTAATTGAGTCTACTGCTATTTGTCTGTGATTTGAAATGTATTTAGAGCCAATGGTAATTATTCAAGAAAATTCAACCTCAAATTAGTTTAGTTTTTTTTTTAAATCTGTTCACTCTTTCTCTAAATCTACTTTATGACGTCACTTGGTAATGTCAACCAATAGCCTACAATTTGGCCATTGTTTTAGCAAACTTGGATTCAGGTTTGCATCAATTTTGGAATGTAACACCTACTTTTATGGTATTTTGGTATTAGACATCACTGTTTTCAAATAAAGATAATTAATTTATTATGCCCTTAATGACTTTACTCTTATAATGTATGTTGACTATGATAAATATTACATTCTGCATGCATAAGTATAACATACTGTCCCTTTGTTTGTTTGTTTGATTTATTAATGTAACACCTACTTTTCATGATCCAGTCAGGTTTTGAAGGGAAAAAATCAAGCCCCATTCTATGTTTTTCTTATTAAATATCCATTTTCAAAGGGAAATACGTCACATTATAGAAGTCAAATGTGTTGCCAATGTTGACCTAAAACAACCAACCTTTTTTTTTAAGTGACTCAAATGTAACTGCAGAACCCAAAGATGCTATTGTCATCTATATTAACAGATTGAGTTTGAAAATAACTTCAAAATAACCCACAATTGTAATTTTACCAAAATAAGAGCATAAAGCATTGCATAATATATATGATATCCTGTTGGCAGCACAAGGATGCCCTCTGAGGAGTGTCTGAAAATAGTACACTACCAGCTTAACAACTGTGTAAGTATTTGTAAATGATCTTATGCTTATTAGTCAGCACTGCTGACTATGCAGGATCATATTAAGTCGAAGCAGGGGGAGCACCTCTTTGAAACACAATACATAAGTGGTTTCTATTAATTAAACATATAAAAACTTGATCATTACAAAGCAGAAGTTCAGCTCAGCCACTACTTGTCTTGTCCAAAAAAATCACTAAAGGTTTTTCTTAGTTATAACCAAAAAAGTAACAGCAAATGCAAGAAACACAAAAAGAAGTGTTATTCTCCAACACCCTGTATGTTAATCAATTCATCTGGCAGAGGAACGACTCCTGGCGGCCCATATCAGATCACATCCAACATCCGTGTCGACCCACTTCTTCATCTTAGTTTAATCTTACCGACATCTGGAAATTTGTCTTTCTCATTTGTCTATTTTAAGCAGTCTGATTGGCAGACATTAGAAGTGGATATTTCAAGGGCCTGGCAAACAAACTGTGCTTAGTGCATTACCATAAAGAGGGGAGCCGTATGATGATGCCAGCCTTATATATGGTTCTTGAGCGCAGCTCTGCTGCTAGTGCTCTGCTTCCTCCAGACGTTCTTCTTTCAGGTCTGCACAGCTGCCTAACTTTCTCATATAGGTGAGGAGAACATCTGCCTTTTTAGAGTATGATTCCATTTGGTCCCTCTTTCTTGTTGCTCGACTTTTTGGGGTATTATACACTTGGAAATTATGGAATGTTTATGGATTTTTTAAATATATATATTATATATATTTGATAGCAAATGTATTTCTGTAAGCAGTTTAAAGCTATCCAAAACTATAAAATAATTACACATTTTATGATTTAAAAAAAAGATTTTAACATTAGTTTTTAAACTAAATCAATATATGTGATTTTATGCACAACTTATTTAAACCTTTATTTTATTTTCTTGCTGCTGAATTCTGATATATGGCAGGTGAAAAGCTTGCAATGCATGTTGGACTGCCAAAATGAGCTTGGCACAAAAGTGACATTTTAAATGCATTATATGTTTGTTAAAATTCCAATCAGGTGGGGACAGAATTGTATTTCTAATGCATTCTGATTATAGCATTAATGCATATGTGAAGAAAAAACATTCAAAACACCCAGTATTCATGGAAAGGCCCCCCTAGATATCTCTTGAACTGCTTTGAAAGGGTCTGTTATATTTATGTAAGAATTCTGGATACAGCAAAATCTGATCTGTGTGATTTATGCAGCTGTCTGCAGACAGGGTTTCAGATTGGTTGTATTGTTGGCATCTGCATAGATTTTTCCAGAAGCAGGGAGATTGGGAGATTGGGATACTGGATATCAGAGGGGGATATTCACACCCCTCCCGGCGGATCGCAGTGGGCATGCTTACAAGATGTTTCCAAGTGCTGGTTTCAAATTAGGAATGCAGAAAATATAGCCCACTCTATACGATGCAAATAAATACTGATGCCCGACATATGATTATCTCTACATTCATATATTACATAAGGACCTCTAAGTAATATATACCATTGTCAAGTCAATATATCAAAGTGGTTTCTTGACCTGAGGTATTTGCTGTGTTTTGCTCTCTGTACAGGGGTGAAGAAAACAGGTGGCCAAGATGTCTGAGTGAGTATATGAATATATCAGTTATTTACATTTAATATCAAAGAAATGGGAATCTGTTCTTGTTTTGCTAAATTGTAATTCCTTCATCCTCTCATGACAGTAAAAAGATGACATCGAGCCGCCGGCACCATCTCAAGGTATAATATAATATATATAATATAATATAATATAATATATGTATTAAGGACCCGATGTAATCAGTATTTGACTTTGTGGCCTTTAGTATAATATAATATGAATGTACAATATAATATAATTGTCACGATACGCTGTCAGAAGGAACGATGGAGACGCAAAGTGGCTTTAATCTTTAATCAAGGAAACACGGGATAATCCACATCAGGAACAGGGGTAAACGCATGTAATCCAACATGTAGACCCGACAAAGACAGAACGCAAAGGCTGAGACTTAAATACATGGGGTAATTAGAACTAACCAACAAGACACACCTGAATGAAATGAACCATCAATGAGAGGGAGAAACTGAGGGACGGGTGGGACCTTGGGAGGAGGCTCGGGAGGAGGATGACAGACAGAGTCCAGGGTGGATCAGACGGAGGGAGGAGCCAGGGGGGAAACAGGAGGGACTTGGAGCATGCGGTGCCAGGTGGGACCCAGGCCACAGCCATAATGGTGACCCACGGTGGAGCCGACGGAGGGAGGAGCCATGGTGGAGGAAGGGCTGACTACTCCAGGGGGGCGACCAACGGCGGTGGAGCAGGTGGCGGAGGAGCCCGAGCCCGAGGCGGAGGCGGAGACAGAGAGCCGATGAGCCAGGGCGACGGGGAGGATCCGGAGGGCCGAGGCGGAGCAGATGGCTCCGGCGACCGAGGCGGAGGCGGGGATCCAGAAGGCCGCGGTGGAGCCGGAGCGACAGAGGACCGAGGAGGAGCCGAAGGGATGGAGGAGCCTGACACAGCCGGAGGAGTGGAATCCCGAGGTGACGGATGGTCGACGACAGACCAAGGCGGAGCCAGAGGGACGAGGGAGCCCGGCGGAGCCAGTGGACTGATGGGCCAAGGCGGAGCGGAGGGAGCTAGGAGCCATGGTGGAGCCGCAGGATCAACGGGCCGAGGCGGAGTCTGGGTCTCAGAGGCTGGAGGCGGAGACCAGGGATTCTGCAGCTACTGTGACGATGGAGGATGGCAGACCCGTGGAGCTCGCACCGCACTGATGGTGGGCTGAGGGCGAGCAGAGGGGCTGCCAAACGACAGCGGAGGAGGCAGGAGCGGGCGGGCATTTGCGAGCCTCCGGGCTTTCAGGGCTTAACTCAGGAACGGGAGCCCTCTCTGGGCTGGACGGGGGAACAGGAGCCCTCTCTGGGCTAGACATGGGAACAGGAACTTTCTCTGGGCTAAACTCAGGAACGGGAGGGACAGAGTTCACTGACGGAGGAGGAAGGAAAGGGGGCAGGTCGGTAAACAAGTCAATTAAGTTTTCCTCAGCTTTGCATTCCCCCAAATCCTTACTCACCCTCCGCGCTCTCTCTGTCCACCACTTTCTCCCTCGTGGCGAGCTCTGTTGCCGGCTCTCGCACCTGGACTGACGTCATGAGCAGCTCCGACTCCGTGGCAATCCTCAGCTCTGTCGCTCCATGCGGCGATGGCTCGTCGGCCGCGTCGGTTTCGGGCTCTCCGTCAACGGTGGGCTCGGGCTTGAGCTCCGCATAGCGGGTAGAGGGTGGGCTGGGCTCTGGGTCTGGCTTTGTTCCAGATCGGGGGTAGACACTCTCCAGACACCGGATGATTGCTCCTCTCTAGCTCAGTCCAGTGGTGTCTGGGAGGTCGACGGGGCGATGGTAATTTGCCCCGATCAGAACAATGAGTTCAACGCAGCGTCATCGAATGCCGTTAAAACGGCGAGCTGGCTGAACTCAACCGCATACCCCAAGAGGGGCATGTCCTTACGGGTGAGGGAGGTAAACTTAGCGGCGAGGGGATCCATGGAAACACGGGGAAAACAGAAAACAAAATACTGTAAAAAAACTCTGAAACAAAACGGGGGTAAACACGCAACTAATTGTATTAGGTTCGGGTCACTGTCGGAAGGAACAATGGAGACGAGAAGTGGCATTAACAGTCTTTAATCAAGAAAACACAGGGAATAATCCACATCAGGAACAGGGGTAAACACTAGTGATGTTACGTTCTGTGCCGAGGCTTCGGAGCGTGTGTCGAGAAATCCCGGCAGCTTTCAGAATGCGCGTATCTGCGCGTATCGAGGCTTGTATCGCTTTAGAGCAATGACGTCATTGATGACGTCCGAAGCCTCGCTTGGCTAGACTGGTTCAGGAAGCGGTTTGAATCTTGTAAATTCACAGTCCTCTGCCCTGTTAAACTCAGCCACTTTCCAGTTTTAGACTAATAATATTGGCCCTCCTGCCTATTATGAGCAAAGACTTGATTTACACACATTTGATAGCCCCATTCATTTCAAGGCAATACGTTTATTACAGTTATGTTATATTACATATTATATTCATATATATATAGATTAGTCTATGTGGAAATTGATTTTTTTTCTTCACCGTTATTTCTGTGTAATCATAGATCACATCAGGTCATCTGTAATGTATCTGCTTGTTTTACACTCTTTGGCGACCAGGTGGTATTGTGAGCAAATTAAGCCTCGAGAAATGAACCCTTTTGTGAACCACTTGGATGAAAAGCTTCAATGCTTCATAAGGCTTCATCTCGCCATCACTACAGGCAGGGTCAAACACCAGCAAACAATCAATTAATCCAGGAAGAGACAAGAGTAATCCACAAAACAGGCGAAGGGCAGGGCAGGCAGCAAACAATCAGAAACAAGGAAACAGTCCAGGGTCAAAAAAAACACCAAGGCAAGGCAAGAAAACACGGAACTAGGAAACATGGGAAAACACAAAGATGTTACAGGCTATCAATACTCAGCAGTGTGAGTGCATGTATGTGCATCTTTTATAGTGTCACTGATGGGAAACAGGTGTGAGTGTGATAATGAGTTCCTAGGCAGAGGTTATGGGAAATGAAATCCGGGGTAGAGTGGCAAGAGTCAGGGGTGCCCTCTGGTGGAGTTCATGGGCACTCCAGCTGGAGATTGTGACATATAAAATTAGCAAAGGAAATAAATAATTGGCCGGTTACATTTTGATGGGTTTGGGATCATAACTTTTATATTTACTCAGAGAATCCTTCTAAAAATGTAAACAAACAATTCCAAGTAAAATATACTTCTAAGTTCAAACTTTAATTTCTAAAGGCTTACATTGAGAACTAATATAGAATTTACTCTTTTTTAATTCTTGTGAACTAAATTACTTAATGTAGAAATAACATTTGTTTTTCTGTAGTATTTTGGATGAAAAGCTTCAATTCTTCATGAGGCTTCATCTCACCATCACTAGTAAACACACGTAATCCAACATGTAGACCCAACAAAGACAGAATGCAATGGCTGAGACTTAAATACATGGGGTAATTAGAACTAACCAACAAGACACACCTGAATCAAATGAACCATCAACGAGAGGGATAAACTGGGTAACGGAGCACATGGGGAGGGAAAACACAACAAAGACAGTCCACGGACGTGACATGGGTATCGTTTGAATTTTATCAATTCCAATTCCAATTCCGATAAATGTATTAAGGACCTGATGTAATCAGTAGTTGGCTTTGTGGCCTTTAGTATAATATAATATACATTTATAATATAATATAATGTAATATAATATAATATAATATATGTATTAAATCAAAATTAGAATTTAATGAAACAAATGTCTCATTGTAATCGAAAAGATGAAGCGAATACAGCAATCTGTCACACCACATTAAAGAGCTTAAAAAACATTATTTTAAGACATTGTTTGCATTTCGCTATAAAACTGACAGAATTTGAAAGCTGATACTTTGTTTTATATTAAAAGTATCAAATGTGTAAATATTATTGCTATTATTGGGGGCTGCCTCACTACAAATAATGAATGCATTCGATGAAATGGGAAATATTATATATTATTATATTGCAAGCATACTGTCTCTGAGAGTATATGACACATAGTATGATTTCTGCTAATAATCCAACATATATTGAAATCAATTGACAGGCCGCCGGAATTTCTCCCGGTGCTATGCACAATATACACTCTAAAAAATGCTGGGTTGTTTTAACCCAACTTTGGGTCAAATATGGACTAACCCAACTTTTCGGTTAAAAATGTAATTTAAAAATTGAACCCAACAGTTAGGTTAGTCCATATTTGACCCAAAGTTGGGTTGAAACAACCCAGCATTTTTTAGTGTA
>NW_015555819.1:772200-795923 GCF_001515605.1 Sinocyclocheilus anshuiensis
AGTTGGGTTAGTCCATATTTGACCCAAAGTTGGGTTAAAACAACCCAGCATGTTTTAGAGTGTAGGCTATACTCTCAAAATATTATAACTTTAATCTCGTAATTGCTACGACTAAATTCTCAGAATTTTGACTTTATTCTCAAAATATTTTGACTTTATTCTCATAATTTTGACTTTATTCTTATAATTTTGACTTTTTCTCAAAATATTATGACCTTAATCTCGTAATCTTAGATTTTATTTTTAATTTTTTAATGTAGCACTAAAATGCTAAATATAATATAATTAAAGACCACATTAAATTAATATTTGACTTGTGGCTTTTAAAATATAAATATAATACAATATAACAATGTAATTATTAATAACATCAAAATAATATTTGACTTTTGTGGCTTTTAGTTGATGTCTGTTTGCATTATTTTACCTATTAGCTCCTGAATGTTAATTAAATAAACTTTCACCATATACATACATTTCAATTTTACTTTTGAGTTTTACTCTTCTACAAATACAGAGCAAAAAATATATGGCTTTGTCCAATCAAATGCTCTGCAGGAGGAGAATGACCCTCCGTTTAATACCATCTGCATCTGGCTAACTGGCTGTGACATAAGCTTAGTGATTAATAGTGTTTTTTCACCGACTGCTTCTGTTTTTGTCAGTATGTGTTTATTGCTGTAAGCAACACTGTAATGGTGTTTTATGAGATTCAGGGTCCAAATGATGTATTTGTCCACAGAGTTTGGTGCTCGGCATTGCGAAGGGCATTCTGGAGAAAGAAGTCGCTCAGATTAAGGTAGATAAGGAGAAATACATGTCAGAAAACTGCCCTCCTCTGTCCATACCCGGATCTACACAGGAACTGCAGGTCTGTTTCCTCATTCACCATCTGTTCAGAAGACTAAAGCAATTAAAAGTCCTTACTTAGCACATCTATGTCACTTAGATATTTATTTGTATACATTTTCACCAGGAAGATGGAATTTTTGTTTAATTATTTTTAATATGTTCCTTATAAAAACAGTAATAACCATATTATATATATATAAAAACACACACATACAGTATATATTTTGAAAATATTTACGTGTATATATATTTATATTCTTATATATAAATGTATTCAATATATAAACATACAATTTTTCTTAAATATATACATGCATGTGTCTATTTATATAAACATAATAAATATACACAGTACACACACATATATTATGTAAACAAAAACTTTTATTTTGGATGCGATTAATCGTTTGACAGCACTAATAAATATATATATATATATATCACCAACAGCAACAGTAACTCCATGGTTTTTGTAGTTAAACTAAAACTTAGCCATAAAAACATTTTTATTTACCTGAAATGAAATAAATGTTAATTGAAATATGTATATGTGTGTATGTGTATGTGTGTGTATATATATATATATATATATATATATAAACACTAAGTTGTGAATGAACAGATTTGCTCTTGAGATGTTTATTAGTGCATTGCAGATGTTTTGCAGAAGTTTCGGTGACGTATGTACACCTAGGGCTGATCGAAGTTGTATTGCACTTTCTTGAAACAATATGTTGCAAAAGATGGTTTGAAAACAGAATCTGAATATTTAAACATCTCTATTTAGGAGCTGTGCAAGAAGCTTCACCAGCAAATCGACAATGCTGATGAGGAGAGATATGACTTGGAGTCCAAAGTGGGCAAGGCCTGCAAAGAGGTAACGTCCGATACTCAAATATACCTTATTATGGTGGTGACAATGTTTCTGATGAGTCTATATACTGGGTTCTCTGAGCTCCAGTTTGACTGCTGTTTAATGTGTGTATAGATTGAGGATCTGAAGATCAAGGTGGTCGACCTGCAGGGCAAGTTCAAGAAACCTGCGCTGAAGAAAGTGCGTCTGTCTGCCGATCAGATGCTTCAAGCTCTGCTGGGCTCCAAACACAAGGTGTCTCTGGATCTGAGGTCCAACCTCAAACAAGTCAAGAAGGAGGTCAAAGAGGAGGTGGGTGAAATATGATATTGTGACATTATTCCTATGCAGAGAACAGATATTAATAGTTATGGCCGTGAAGTCTGAATGGATACAAAACGTACAAAATGAAAACCATCTCATGGTTTACTCCTTCAATAAATATATTTTAAAGATATTGATAATTAGTGGTTTATAATGTGTTTTTGTGCGAGTGATGCTTTGCAGCTTTACAGGAATAAACTTTTTTTGTGAAAAAAAAACAAAAACATTTCAGCTGCATGTATTGTAGTCCATGTATTGTCATTATTGGATAAGAAAAAAATCTGAGGTGTCAGTGCAGTTAAATTGATAATATTACTGAATATAATGTGTGCTTAAATACATAATATTATCATCCATATTTAATTTAATATAAATTAATGGAAATTATTGAATGATTGAATAAAATGCTTAGTTAGTTAATTAATTAATAATATACAATTTCTGCTGGTCTTAAAAAGGTCTTCATACAGTAAGAATGAATTAATCCTTCCACAAAAGCTCTCAATATTTTAACTTTCTTTTCAAATACAAATATCTGAACATCCTTTAATCAAGATACATGAGCATAAGTCAGAAATTGAACAAAATTGAATTTATGCTTAAAACAAGAACAAGCGTCTGAAATGGGGAATGAGAACTCGTTTTGCCTTTGAATTAAGTTGTTAATTCAGTTTCTCACAAAACAAGACTAATTATCTACTGTGATCATGCTTCTCTAGTAAATGTATCTCGATTTAAGAATCTTTATACATTTGCATTGGAAAACAAGACAAAAAATACTGCGGAAGAATCATTTTTTACTGTCTAATGAGAAGGTTCAGTAAAGTTATCTCCAGATTGTAGTGTTTAGAAGCAGAGCTATTCAAGACATAAGCAATTTTTTATTGTGTGTGTGTGTGTGTGTGTGTGTGTGTGTGTGTGTGTAATTGGAATTAAAGTAATGAAGATATGTAGAAAGTAGAAAGACCATATTGATGTACTCAGTTCTGTTGAATTGATTCCTTAAATTGTCTTTGCTTAGTCTTACAATCTCTTCAATTTACCTTCATGAAATCTGCATAAACCCTGATAGAAAATAATATGCTGTGTGTGTGTGTATATAAACATGTATATATGTTTTATATGAGTAGCATTCCTTCACACTTTATCCCTCTCTCATAATCCAGGCTGCAGATGTCGGCGACTGGCGTAAGAACGTTGAAGACAAGGCCGGTATGGACGGCAGGAAGAAGATGTTCGAGGGCGAGGCCTAAATTCACGGACGTTTCTTTGTTTAATTATTATAGGAATTTGTCAGAGCTGCGCGGTCATTTATCTTTTTGCCACAGTTTTATGTCTTTTCTGCTTTCAGCGCTTCAGATGAGCATTTGTTTCACGCAGTATGTACGTCCTGAAAGGGAATTGTGTATCATCATCGCAGAGCCACTACCATTAAACGAATGCTTCTGAGGAAAATCCTTTTTCACGTTTGTTTTATTACGCACATTTGGTCCTTTCATTCTTTTCCAGTCTATGACTAGTGGTTTGTTATGACTTTAATAAATAAATACTGTAGTGCTACTATTACAGCAGTCGTTTCGTCTGTCTTTCTCAACTTCATTGCACCATCTTTATTCCTTTAATTTAATTAGATTTTTAATTATTAAATTAAATTAAATTAAATTGAATCATTTTTTGTTTTTTGTTTTGTTTTGTTTTGTTTTGTTTTGTTTTGTTTTGTTTTGTTGGTACACCACATCCAGAAGAAATATAGATGGCATTTCAGATCATATTTATGGACATGTCCTCTTTTGCTGTATGGTAAGTAATTTAAACTACAATTAACATTGTTTTGCTGAAATATCTCTTATTATTTTGGATTATAGCCCTCTGCTTTGTTTAAGTGGTTTATGTTTTTTGTATCTTGGTGTGTTAAGCATTGCTTCCATTTACAGCACACACACACACACACACACATGCGTCTTGAAGGAAGGGAAATTTACGAGGCTTTCCAAGGATGGGCTGGGGATATTTCAGGAGCTCAGCGGCCTATTGGTCTGAGGAGGAATCCACTTCCATAAACAGGACTCCCAGGATCTGCTGAGCCATCAGACCACAACATATATATCCTATTTAATTTTTTTCTCTCTGGGGCTCACCAGTCTTTCCAGTTCTTCTTCCAAGTGTGTACTGCCCTCTTCTTCTCTCATAGGTGAGCGTCAATCCAGAACTCTCTCTAGATCTGTATGTAAAGGACACACAGTTGCTACATATCAACTGCGTCCAATATGTGTCTAGACACATATTGTTTTTTTTTTTTTATATTCATGAGCAGTTAGAATATGTTAATAAGTGTGATTTTAAACAGAGCTATAAATTAGCAGATAAAGTATACAATTGAATTGCTATGTTTTCAATTTCTGTATTAAATGGAGTTTTATAATTTTTAAAAAATTTTAAAAGAATTACTATGGATTTTTAATGTATACGTTGAAAAAGTAATATTTTGTTTCTTGAATATGAATGTTCAATTTAATATAATTTAAATATAATTTAATCTGCTCTAATTGATATGGCAGACTATTGTGTATAAATCACATGACCTGGACTGTTGTTTTTATTAATAAAATCTGCTAAGTAATGCTTGCAACCAGTTTACAATGTGACATAAATATGCAATAATACTTATCTTTGATGTAATAGTGTAACTCTAATATGCTATAATCTTTAATTGAATTTGAATTGAATACAGCAGCTGATCTCTGGTATCGTGTTTAATGTGTCAGATGGACGTCTCAAGACTGTTGGACTAAACTTAGACTCCGCTGTCCCTGACTGAATGTATTTCTTAAAGTGCTTGTCCTGGATTAGCTGATTAACTCAGCTGCCATCTAATAATTGATTTCTATCCAATCCAGGGTGAGAACGCACTAAACCGCCGAGATGTCAGAGTAAGTATTCTGATTCTGGTTGGATTGTGATTTGTTCTTTGAGTAATCCAGCACAAGCACAGTGTGTCTCATGGTGAACTTGTTTTCATGAACAGAAAAAAGATGACCTCCAGCCGTAGGCACCATCTGAAGGTAAGACATGTTTTTACCGTAATTTCATAAAGCGCAGATTTGAAGAAAAAAACATAAGCTTATATTGTTTATTGAGATTATTGTTTGTCTGTTGGTGTCGTCAGAGCCTGGTGCTCTCTATTGCCTTCAGTCTAATGGACGCTGAAGCCAAGCAGCTTGTTGCTAATAAGGAGGCTCATATGAATGAACACTGCCCTGCTCTCGATCTGCCTGGATCCATGCAAGATCTGCAGGTGCCAATGCATTATTATTATTATTATTATTATTTATTATTATTAACAATAATAATAATAACTGTGAAATAATATAATTATTGTATTGATTATCATATCAATACTATTGTTTCAATTTTCACTTTTTTGAAAACACACACACACACACACACACACACACACACACACACACACACATGCATACATACAATCATATCTAGTTAAATTACCACATATTAATATACATTTAATAGATATAATTACATAATAAGTATCTATCTATCTATCTATCTATCTATCTATCTATATTATAATTATATAGTTATATAAACATTTAATATTGCTTTACTCTTTGAGCTACAGGAAAATCATAAGTATTATAATTATTTTAATGACAACATATTAATATACTTTATTTTAGTATCATTGAGATACTATTATAGTTTTTTGTTCATATTTTGAATCTCTTAGTTTCATTTTGTGAACTTTTTAGTACATGTGTTGTGTTTTTGTCATTTGTAGTTTTTCTTAATATTTATTTCAGTTTTAGTTCATTTATTACGTGAAGTTAAACTAAAAATAATAAATGTTGAAATAGCTGAAACAAAAAAATAATAATAATACGTTAACGTTTACTTCATTTCAAGTAATGAAAATGTTTTTTATGGATTTAATTTGAGTTTTAGTATTAGTTAAATTTAATAACCCTGACTATAATTACACAATTTTATACTTATGTAATATACTGTAGATGGATGGATGGATATCTGATCATCAGTATCATATATCATATGTATAATGTTGTTTTGGCCTTCCAGGAGCTGTGCAAGAAACTGAACCAACAGATCGACCAGGTTGATGAGGAGAGATATGACTTGGAGTCAAAGGTTGCCAAGTCAAACAAGGAGGTAAAAATCGTGAAACTTCAGTTTGTTCAGTGATTCATCCATTTATTTGTTTCTACAAAGAAACAAATAAAGATAACTATTTGGTTCTCCGAGCTCCAGTTTGACTGCTGTTTAATGTGTGTATAGATTGAGGATCTGAAGATCAAGGTGGTCGACCTGCAGGGTAAGTTCAAGAAGCCTGCGCTGAAGAAGGTGCGCATGTCTGCTGACGCTATGCTTCAAGCTCTGCTGGGCTCCAAGCACAAGGTCTCCATGGACCTGAGAGCCAACCTCAAACAAGTCAAGAAGGAGGTCAAAGAGGAGGTGGGTTGCAGATTCAGAAATGCTTCTTGTCTTTGCTTGGCTGTGTTACCCAGTTCATAGGAAAGTCTTCAAGTGGGATGTGTTTGGTTTGGATCCTCCTGTGCTCACATCTGATGTTTTTGCGTTTCCACAGTCTGCAGAACAAGTCGGCGACTGGCGTAAGAACATCGAGGATAAGGCTGGTATGGACGGCAGGAAGAAGATGTTTGAGTCCGAGGCTTAAGATGTATTGTTTATTCTCCAATATGTCTTAAAAATTCTCTGGTAAACATCTTTCTATCCTGTGAACCTCCCGTTCCAATAAAAATATTTTTCCTGGACCTTTTTTGCACATTGTACATTGTTCCAGTGTTGAATGGCATGGCATTAAAGATTAGTGTATACATACTGTATGTATTTGCCTTTGTGTCTTTGCTCAGAGTTACAGCACTATTGAACAGCTGATATTATATTACCATGTACACTAACACTTGGGGTCTGTAGGAGTTTTTAACAATTTTTTTGAAAGAAGTCTCTTTTGCTCACAACGGCTGGATTTATTTGATTAAATATACAGTAAAACAGTAATATTGTGAAATATTATTTGAATTTCAAATAACATTTTTCTGTTTTAATATATTTTAAAATATAATTTATTCCTGTGATCAAAGCTGAATTTTCATAATCATTACTTCAGTCTTCAGTGTCACATGATACTTCAGAAATCATTCTAATATGCTGATCTACTGCTCAAAAACATTTCTGATTATTATCAATGCTGAAAACTGCTGATACATTACTGTAACTTTTGATCAATTAAATGCATTCTTGCCGAAGAAAAGTATTAATTTATTTTTGGGGAAAAAAAAACTGATTTAATATAGCATTTTTAATCTGCAATATGTGTTTACTTTTGATCAAATATCTTAAAAGGCATAAAGGAAGATTTACATTTATTTATTTTAAATGACTGTATTAACAAAGTCATTATAATAAGTTATACTGAAGTAGTACCACTATACAGTAATGGTATCATATGGTAAAACCATGGCACTTTTTTAATGAAATGCTACTAAAAGATTCCAGTACCAATTTCAAGTCCCATTTGATTTATGTGGCCCCCTGAGAATACCATGTTAATACCACAGTATCATGCACAATTACCAATAAAGCATGGTAATTACATGGTACATTAGGTATTTTTTCTTAGTTCATTACACTTTT
Organism: Sinocyclocheilus anshuiensis; assembly: GCF_001515605.1. Lineage (NCBI taxonomy): Eukaryota > Metazoa > Chordata > Actinopteri > Cypriniformes > Cyprinidae > Sinocyclocheilus > Sinocyclocheilus anshuiensis. The sequence continues at coordinate 779,918 of NW_015555819.1, forward strand.
GTAAACATGAATGAAAATACTCTAATTATGGGTATAAAACATCTTTAAGTTTTCAATCTCATCATTATGACTCAGTATTCTAGAATTTCGCTGTTTGTCATAATTAGGACTTTTCACCTCATAATTTAAACTTTTTGTCATACTTATGGCTTCTCTCATAACTTCAACTTTGTATCTCGAATTTTGCAAGTTTATGTCCGAATTGACTTTGAATTTGATAATAGAGGTTTTTATCTCAGAATTTCATCTTTACAGTATGAGACTAATATGACTTTTATCTCAAAAATTCAATTTTTTAATCTTATCATTATGACTCAGTATTATATAATTTTGACTCATAATTACGACTTTACATCTCATAATTGAAACTTTTTGTCATACTTATTGCTTCTCTCATTTCAACTTTGTATCTCAAACTTTGAGTTTGTCTGAACTGACCTTGAATTTGATAGCAGACTTTTTATCTCATAATTTGAACTTTTCGTAGGTCTATTGCAACTTTTATCTCAAAATGTAGATTTTTTAATCAAATCATTATGACTCAGTATTATATAATTTCGACTGTCATAATTATGACTTTTCATCTCAGAATTGTAACTTTTTGTCATAATTATGACTTATCTCATAATTTCTGAATAGCTCATGATCTTGTAACTGATTATAAACATTTTAAATGTATGCAGTAATATAACAAAGTATGCTGTGTTTTAGTATTATTAGTGAGTATATTATTATGCATATTTCTAGGGTCCTTTGTAAAACCTGACACATTTTAATGAGATCTTCCAGCAAATATTTAGATTAAAAAAAAGAAACTATCCATCTCAATCATCCTAGCTGTTCCTACTAACAAATATATTGGGCCTGGCCATTTCATTTTTGACAAAGACAACACAGGAACCCCCAGCACTTTCACTATGGGACCCTGAACCATTTCAGGCTTGCACTTTCACACCCAGCCCATCCATCAGCTCCTCTTTCTGGATCCAGGGCTCTCATCGCCTCCATGTAAGGTCAGGCCGGCCTGGATTTAATTGCTTGTGTGGACCGGCCATGTTCAGGGACCCTCTTAGATTTCTCTTTAAGGAGCTCAAGTGTTGTACTGCGAGGAGCTGACTTTCTAAGTATATCTCCTGACCCTGCTGCACCAAATGCAAGAAGATGCCAAACTATGTTGAGGGCACATAATTTCCACAGGCACTTAGAAAGACACCCTGAAACCTAAAACAAGGGTTATAACATTTAGAAAACTGCCACCATGAGATCTGGTGTCCTTTGGGTCCATTTAGGAGGTTGAATTTCAGGTTAAAAACAACCATTTACATGCATATTAATGTGTTGTCATCATTTATTTTTTTTTAACCCTCTGGATACTGCATTAGAATCAAATGCAAATGGTATGAATGGTAAGCGTTTTTTAATGGCTAATGGGGTTCTGCTCCAGGCACTGCTGTGACACATAATGATGTCAGTAATGTCATGACCCATCTGTGGTCTCTGGCCTTGCTCTGTCACATGAACTTATGAGAAACAGCTGCTTTTAACTGGCACATACAGCCATGCACAAGCCAGGGTGTAACACAGGACTATTACAGCTACAGCACTGAAGTTTTGCAGTGCTGCAGATTGTGAAAGGGGTCCTATTTTGTCCTATGCTCTTTTACAAAGTCTTGATTTTGTTTTGGGGGTGTACTAGAACAGGCTCTCATACTAGGTTGTTCAAAAAATTTGTCATACTTATGGCTTCTCTCATAACTTCAACTTTGTATCTCGAATTTTGCAAGTTTATGTCCGAATTGACTTTGAATTTGATAATAGAGGTTTTTATCTCAGAATTTCATCTTTACAGTATGAGACTAATATGACTTTTATCTCAAAAATTCAATTTTTTAATCTTATCATTATGACTCAGTATTATATAATTTTGACTCATAATTACGACTTTACATCTCATAATTGAAACTTTTTGTCATACTTATTGCTTCTCTCATTTCAACTTTGTATCTCAAACTTTGAGTTTGTCTGAACTGACCTTGAATTTGATAGCAGACTTTTTATCTCATAATTTGAACTTTTCGTAGGTCTATTGCAACTTTTATCTCAAAATGTAGATTTTTTAATCAAATCATTATGACTCAGTATTATATAATTTCGACTGTCATAATTATGACTTTTCATCTCAGAATTGTAACTTTTTGTCATAATTATGACTTATCTCATAATTTCTGAATAGCTCATGATCTTGTAACTGATTATAAACATTTTAAATGTATGCAGTAATATAACAAAGTATGCTGTGTTTTAGTATTATTAGTGAGTATATTATTATGCATATTTCTAGGGTCCTTTGTAAAACCTGACACATTTTAATGAGATCTTCCAGCAAATATTTAGATTAAAAAAAAGAAACTATCCATCTCAATCATCCTAGCTGTTCCTACTAACAAATATATTGGGCCTGGCCATTTCATTTTTGACAAAGACAACACAGGAACCCCCAGCACTTTCACTATGGGACCCTGAACCATTTCAGGCTTGCACTTTCACACCCAGCCCATCCATCAGCTCCTCTTTCTGGATCCAGGGCTCTCATCGCCTCCATGTAAGGTCAGGCCGGCCTGGATTTAATCGCTTGTGTGGACCGGCCATGTTCAGGGACCCTCTTAGATTTCTCTTTAAGGAGCTCAAGTGTTGTACTGCGAGGAGCTGACTTTCTAAGTATATCTCCTGACCCTGCTGCACCAAATGCAAGAAGATGCCAAACTATGTTGAGGGCACATAATTTCCACAGGCACTTAGAAAGACACCCTGAAACCTAAAACAAGGGTTATAACATTTAGAAAACTGCCACCATGAGATCTGGTGTCCTTTGGGTCCATTTAGGAGGTTGAATTTCAGGTTAAAAACAACCATTTACATGCATATTAATGTGTTGTCATCATTTATTTTTTTTTAACCCTCTGGATACTGCATTAGAATCAAATGCAAATGGTATGAATGGTAAGTGTTTTTTAATGGCTAATGGGGTTCTGCTCCAGGCACTGCTGTGACACATAATGATGTCAGTAATGTCATGACCCATCTGTGGTCTCTGGCCTTGCTCTGTCACATGAACTTATGAGAAACAGCTGCTTTTAACTGGCACATACAGCCAACATGCACAAGCTAGGGGTTAACACAGGACTATCACAGCTACTGCTCTGACGTTTTGCAGTGCTGCAGAGTGTTAAGATCCGTTCACACCAAGGACGATAACTTTAGTGGTAAAGCTTCAATAATCACTCAGTAAGAATTGTGAAGTCCGCACCACAACTACATTACAGTATAATGATAATGACAGGTATGGAAGCCTATTCCTGTCAACTGAGAAGTCAAATGAAAATGGAAACTTTGAAATGAAAAGTCACCATTTTTATCATAACTCTTTTATTATCTAATATTGACTTAATTATTATCTCATAATTGACTGTCATAATTTTGACTTTTTAATCTTATCATTATGACAGTATTATATAATTGTAAATGCTTATCATAATTATGACTTTTCATCTCATACTTTAAACTTTTTGTCATAAAACATGACTTGTCTCATAATTTCGACTTTGTATCGCAAATTTTATGTTTATGTCCAAATTGACTTTTGAATTTGATCATTGACTTTTTGTCTCATAATTTTAATTTTCTGGGACTATTACGACTTTTACCTCAAACTTTCAACTTTTTAATCTCATCATTATGACTCAGTATTTTGTCATTTTGAATTGATTGAATTGAAAAGTCTCATAATTATGGCTTTTCATCTTATAATTTAATTTTTTTGTCATTAACATGACTTCTGTCATAATTTAAACTTCATATCTCAAATTTTGAAAGTTTATGTCTGAATTGACTTTTGAATTTGATAATCCACTTTTTATCTGATAATTTCAACTTTTTGTTGGTCTACAACTTTTATCTCAAAATGTAGACTTTTTATTCAACTGTTTGTCATAATTATGAGTTTTCAGCTTATAATTTAAACTTTTTGTCATAATTATGACCTCATATTTTTTACTTGGTATTTCAAATTTTGGAATTCTATGTCCAAATTGACTTTTGAATTTGATGAGTTACTTTTTATCTCATAATTTCAGCTTTTTAAGACTTAATTTTGACCTTGTTACTCATAATTTTAACTATTCATTCCATAATTATGACTTGTTATGTCATAATTAGGATTTATGAAAGCACTTTCAGAATATTTTTTTCTAGCTAATCAATGATAAAACATTGGCAGAGAATTTGAATCCACCTGGATTTAATGAGTTTAAGCACTTTAAGCTGCAGATGACAATGGTTGTGCATGCTTATAATAAACAGAACGATATTGTTCTGGCACCAACATTTATTAACGTGGATGCTAATATAGTTATCGTTCTTAGTTGTTGGTTTATACACTTAAACTCTATGCTATCAATTTACTTTTAGAACTCACGAGATCGGAGAAGAACTATTTCTGCTTAACTTGGCCATTAAAGTGAATGTAACTTGACTAACAAAATGTATTCAGGTTGATTCAGTCATCATATATACATTTTATTTTTTATTTTTACATAACTTATTTTTAGGTTACATGATCAGTTTTGCTGTACTCTACTCTACCACCATCTGGTCATTCACTGGAAATCCAGTGTCAGAGGCAAATCCATGTTAATATAAACCTGACTACTCCAAATCCAGAATACTTCTGTGCAGTCCTGAGTGTGCCATCGTCCAGGCCATGAGAATGTCACCTTGTGTCTTGCTCGTGGATATTACACTTCTGTTCCCATGGAAAGAGGCACTGTGATTACATCAGCACAACAGGAATGTGCCTGGGTCTCATCTGGTGTTTGTGTATTTGGCCATTAGAGGGCAGATTAAGTCATATATTTGTATGTTTTCTTTACCGCATATAGGAGTCGATACAAGATTAGTAAAAATGGCAGAAAGGAGACTGGCAGCAATAGTAACTACACTTATTCATAATTAATGAGATTATATAATTATACTACCGATTATATGTTTGTCTTTCTTTCTTTCTTTCTTTCTAAGAAATGAAGTGTGATCACATCACTTTATATAATATGTTTTTAACATTTACACAGAATTTGATATCCATTTTCCATTTTTTTTTCTGCTGTCTGAAGTTTTGATGGCATTTTTATTTTTTTCATTTTTAGGTTGTTGGATAATAGTTAACGAATGAAAAGCTGATGACCTCTCTGGTAGCTAATAGGTAACAAAATTGGTAGTGACTTTTGTCATGGCTGTGAGGTAACGCTAGTTATGAAATATTAATTAAACTAAAACTAATTGTAATTAACTAATTTCAATTACATTTATCTTTAATTATTATTAAAAAAAACTTGAAAATGCATAATGAGCATGATCTTTTTTGCTTCAAAATGTTATTTCTAGATAAGAAAACAAATAAATTTGTTTCCTCAGATTAAGTCTCAGACTATAAATAAACTTCGTGGTTTAAACGGGGGTATCAAAGAATGATAAACACTTGAGGGCATTCAGAGAGGGTCTGAGAAAGAATGATGGGATTGAGATGTCGTGGGACATTTTTAAAACTGATTTTATCTAATCCCTATGATGGGAATCCAAGTCATTTTTCAACATTTCTTTGCCTAAAGTGCGTTCAGTTAGCGTTTTTCCAACTGGACAAGTAAACGTGAAAAATGAGACTTTTTAATGTGTTTACATTTTACAAAAGGTCATTTTTGAGGTATACGTATGTGTAAATTAGAACAAAATGTAATTAAAAACACCTATGCTTTGCTTGCCACCTTGCTACGCCAAGAACTACAAACATGTATGTTTCTCATCAAACCTCCTGGATCTGACAATGAATATACCCAGCCTCAAGCCAAATATTGTTGTTTTTATTCTTCCACCAAAACTCTGGCTTTTTAAATTGCCAATTTTCTTACACAGGTTTCGCCTTGGCCTTGATCAGCAATCAAACGTTGTTGTAAACATCCACTGACGTCAACCCCATTTGCACCCAATCGCCCACTTGTAAGAAGTGCACCCTATTAGAAAAAAGTATCACCTCTGAGCTGTTATCTCAGTCTGTTGGTATGTGCTGCATGCTGTTCATATTCCCAAAACACAGCAGGGTTAACAACCTCTGGAAACTCAATTCCTCATAGTGGGGACAGATTACTGAGGCATTAGTCTGTCAGGGCATGATGCTTTGCCTTTGTGCTGTAGAGCTTTACGTTGAGGCCATGCTAGAAACAAAGAAAATGCAATGGACTACCACTGATAAGACAACAACTAATTACAATAATTATAACAAAATTGCTGTTTAACATTGTTTTTGCGCTACTGAATGGTTCCCTGAGATAACAGTGAGTGTTATATCCTGAATGTGGCTAATTATCGATAACTGAATCATATTAATATCCGATGAAGATTAAAATCGAATTTCGAATTTCATTATCGATTAGTCGAGTTTGTTCTTTGCAAAATCCACCGCTGTGGTTTTGACCACTTCACAGTAGTAAAAGAGGCATTTTATGAACATAACAGAGTGAGCTTATGTGGGAAAAATTTACAACACAGATGATCCCCAACATGCTTTACATAAAATTCCCAAGTAAACTCATAAGCATTAGCTTACCTTGTCAGATGCATGTGCTGTTTAATGCGTTTGAGAAATGTTTTCCCTATAGCTCACATTTTACGTTTTACTTTTATATCATCAACTGCAGATATCAGAAATTCATGTGAGTATTTACATTTAGCATAATGCTCGTCCGGACTCCTAATCTCCGCGTAAACAGACGGAACGCCTTAGAAGTGCAACAACTCAGACTACAGTACATTACTGTTTTTGTTAAAATATTTCCGTTGGACATAATGTTTTCATAAAAAAGTAATGGCGAGATTACGTTTTACAATCCGGTCTCGTAATTACAAGTCTATATCTCTTATATGTGGTAGAATTCTCAGAACTGTGAGAAAAAAGTCAGGATTGCGAGATAAATTTGCAATTGCATTTATTTAACTTTCTTCTCCTGCGTCTTATTCTTCATGCAATCCAGAATCGCAGCACAGTTTAAAGGTTTGTTTGAGCTGCGCCCTCTAATTTACAGCCGTGCATTTACATTTCCTTCATCCGGATGCTCATTTCATTTTTGGTGAAAGGGCTTTTGCAAAAATTAAGTATAAAATTAACTTTTATATTAAAAACAAACAATCACGCCCAGCCCAGATGAGAAAAAGTAATGCAAAAGTAAAGTAATGCATTACTTTCCATAAAAAGTAACTAAGTAATGCAATTGGTTACTTTTTTAGGGAGTAACTCAATATTGTAATGCATTCATTTTAAAAGTAACTTTTCCCAACACTGGTTAACACTTTGAGATTTTTTTTCTTTATTAACCTGTTTATTTTGGTAATTTGAACTTTAGCTTTTGTAATGTGGTGTTTGGGTTTTTGTTTCTTGTTCGTTGTTCATTGTTTTCATGTCTTTTATTTTGTAGTTAGGCCTAAGTCATGTTCTGTCATGTGATTCCCTTGTCTGTGTGTTATGTTTTGATTGGTTGTCTTAGACATGTGTCTTGTTTCCCATTGGTTTGTTCTTGTCATGTGACCCTCATTGTCTGCTATAAGTAGCCATCATGTTCCCATTGTACCTTGTCGTGTATTGATGTTGTAACCCGCTGTCGGTGAGTCTAGTCTGTTCAATATTGTAATGCATTCATTTTAAAAGTAACTTTTCCCAACACTGGTTAACACTTTGAGATTTTTTTTCTTTATTAACCTGTTTATTTTGGTAATTTGAACTTTAGCTTTTGTAATGTGGTGTTTGGGTTTTTGTTTCTTGTTCGTTGTTCATTGTTTTCATGTCTTTTATTTTGTAGTTAGGCCTAAGTCATGTTCTGTCATGTGATTCCCTTGTCTGTGTGTTATGTTTTGATTGGTTGTCTTAGACATGTGTCTTGTTTCCCATTGGTTTGTTCTTGTCATGTGACCCTCATTGTCTGCTATAAGTAGCCATCATGTTGTCATTGTTCCTGTGTTCCAGTGTCGTGTATTGAAGTTGTAACCCGCTGTCGGTGAGTCTAGTCTGTTTATGCTTCGTCAAGTCTGTTCAAGCCTCGTCAAGTCTGTGTCTCTAGTCTTCATTTATTTGGATCACGTCTGTAAATAAACTGCACATGGGTTCTTCACTACGCTCGCCTTCAGTGGACTAAATTCGTTACAGACCCAAACTACAATACAATACACGACCGCAAAAATGAACCCAGCAGATCGTCTCGTTCAACTTCGCCAAGGTAACAGGCCCGTTGAGGATTATGTGGCAGACTTTTGTAAGTTGTGTCATTTGGTAGACTTCAACAATACTTTCCTTAAAGACATTTTCCGTTTTGGTTTGGACAAAAACATTTCACAGTTAATGCCACGCAATACCCCACACTGGTCACTGGAACAATACATTGACTTTGCACTCCGTTTGGCTGGCTCACCATTTACTGTGGGGATAGTTGATGAGGAATCCTGCTATCCTCCAGTATCCGCCACACCAAAATGTTTGCACGTTATGTCTGGGATTATTCAAGTCATGTCAGAGTCTACGGAACCTGCTCACGTCATGTCTGCCAAGCCACAGCCTGCTAACGTCATGCCTGCAACTCCAGGACCTGCTGCTCACGTCTTGTCTGCCAAGCCACAGCCTGCTAACGTCATGCCTGCAACTCCAGGACCTGCTCACATCATGCCAGTTAAGTCAAAGTTTACTCATGTCATATCTACCAAGTCAAAGCCTGATCACATCATGTCTGCCAAGCCAGAGTCTGCTAACATCATGTCTGCTACCCCAGGGCTTGCTCACGTCATGCCGGTCACTCAAGAGACTCTTCTCAACATGGCCGCCATTGAAGAGCTTCTTCACAAGATGGCTGCCACACAAGAGTCTCTTCACAAAATGGCCACCCTTCTAGAGTCTCGTCACGTCTTAACTGATCGTCCAGAGTCTCGTCATATCGCAGCTGATCGCCCAGTGTCTCGTCATGACATGGCCACCATTTCAGCACCTCATCACATCATGGCCGCCATTTCAGAGTCTGTTCACGTCAAGCCTGATTCCTCGGCCAAGATGGCCGCCACGCCTGATTCCCCGGCCAAGATGGCCACCACGCCTGATTCTCCGGCCAAGATAGCCATCACGCCTGAGTCCTCGGCCAAGATGGATGCCACGCCTGAGCCTCTCCACGTCCCGGCTGTCACCAAGATTTCACCTAAGGATTTTTTTGGCGGGGGGGGCTATAGTACCCAAGCTGGTCTTCTGTGGAGCTTGGGCAAGGACTGAAAAGACTGATTGCTAGTGTGATGGACCCACCACTGATGTCAGTGCGAGCGGCTGACATTCCAGTGGTCCCTACGCTCTCAAGCCCGCCAGGCATTCCACTGTCTACTGCATTGCCTGTAATGGCAGTCACCATTTTGAGCGTGTGGGCTGCACACTGCGCTCAATAGGCCTCTCCTGTCTATGAATCCAATCCAGTGCCTCCAGAAGTGGTAGCATCCGCTGCAGAACCTCCAGAAGTGGCGGCATTCGCTTCTGAGAGGCCGTTCATGAACTCACTGTCTGCCCTGTCACGGCCACGGAGGCCGTTCGCGAACTCACTGTCTGCCCTGTCACGGCCACGGAGGCCGTTCGCGAGCTCACTGTCTGCCCTGTCACGGCCACGGAGGCCATTCACGAACTCACTGCCTGTCCTGCTATGGCCACGGAGGCCGTTCACGAACTCACGGTCTATCCTGTCACGGCTAAGGAGGCACCGCCATGGCTCCCTGCTGTGCCTGCACCACCATGGCTCCCTGCCCTGCCTGTACTGCCATGGCTCCATGCTCCTATGGATCTGATCCATGGCCCAGGTCCTCCAGTGTTCCACAGTCTACCACTGCCCCATGATCCTGGTCCACCACTGCTCCTAGCTCCAGGCCCGCCATTACTCCACACTCCAGGTCCTGTTCCTCTTCACGGGCCCTCCGTTCCACCTCCACTCCACCACTCTCCTGGACTTTTTGGATTTTGTTTGGGCGTCTGGAGCCACCCTTAGAGGGGCTTCAGTGGACTAAATTCGTTACAGCCTTAGAGCTGGAAACCAGCAATTGTATTTTGTATGAAATGTTTTTTATTCAATGAATCAAAGTTATGATTGACCATTTAGAGTATTTATATTCTCATTTATTCTTCATGTTTGGAGTATGGCTTTGACACAAAGTTGTGTTATGCTTGGAATCTCTAATGAGATTGCAGCTTAACGTGATGGCATGGCCTCTGGTTTTCACTCCATTTTAAAAGGCTATAAAATTGTCCTGCAGCTTTGTCCAAACAAGCTGGAATTTATGGAAAAATAGAGTGCAGCTCTGTGAAATTTGTCATGATATTGGCCCATAAAATCTGAGCATAAAGTCCATGATGCATTTTAGGTAGGAGTGATGGTGAAGTGGTAGTGTGGTGTGCTGGTTCAATCCCCGCTTCATCTACAGCAGCAGTCCGGCCTCGAGCAAGACAACTAACCCCAGACTAATTGTCCCTATAATAAAAATATACAGAAGGTCACTTCAAATATCAGTGAATCTTCATCTCCTAGTGTTAAAAACATGCTCATAAGGGTAGGAAATGTCTGGTGTTTGTATCTCATTAATAAATGACTGGCATCAAAACTGGCTGGTTTTATTGTGCTTTATCAAGGGTTTATAAGAAACAGATAACTACTGAGGCCTGTTTTGCAATTTTGCAATTTTCCCTTCTATGGTAAAACTCTGTGTACTGTGAATCAAAATGATAGTTGTTAAAAAGTATTTGAAGTCTTGTGTCATAGTAATGACTGAACATAAAAGCTTATTTTGTTTTTCCATTGCATAACCGTGCAGATTTCCAATCTTGATACTTTGACATTGTGTTCTGTTGATGTCAGTTTGTGAGTTGGTGTTTGAATGTGTAAAAGATTGCAACCTTTTGAAAATAATGTTGCCAGAATCCTAAAACGAAACCAGATGAAGAACAATCTGACTTGTATAGAGAAAACAAAATTGGAGAAAAAAAAATGTAGAATTCTTTCAGAATTCCCTATATGATATCAAAGCAAAGCAATCATCGGTCCACTAATATATGATTTCAATGAACTCAAGGCGCTCAGTAGCTCAGAAAACCAAATGCCCAATTTTGTCCATTAAATAATCAAATATTTAAACCTATAAATATATATAAAATTAAAAATATATAAAAATTAGAGTGTAAGAGTATAATGCATAAAAAGAAAAAAATGCTTCAGAGGCACAAATTATTGTATTTTTTATTTCCTGCTGAGAAATGCTTCGTGACAATGACATTTGTAGATAGTACTTTTTTGGTAACTTGCCTCTCAAGCAATTGTTCCACATTCATTAATATTTCACAGTTTGTTCTTGATTCAAATATTAATAAAAGTCTTAAGAATCAGTATAATTTGTTTACAAGGAATGAAATGATTGGCGGATTGTACAATTTATTTTCTTTATTTACTTTTTTGGCCTATAATCTTGATCAGTGTCATGAATAGTTTCTTTCACCAGCAGAATTGGTTAATATCTTAAGCATATAGGCCTATTGAAAACTTGAGATAAAATAAATGAGATAAAAAAGCCAAATAATTAAGGTAAATCAATTAGTCACAAAAACAAATTACTTCATGTATCAAACGTTTTTATGTCAAAAATATTTCTTAAACATGGACAAAACTGCATTAGCAAAAATAAACAGTTGTTGCTAGTCAAAGAACTTTGACAGGAATGGACACTTCACAGGGTAGTGCCACAAATCTCTCTGACCTTAGAATTTATGGCAGGACTGGGACCTGTGAGCAATGGAAAGAGTAATATAATCTGAGTCATCTCTTATCCTGAAGACCTCAATTCTTGTCTCATCAGGGCAGAGAATGTTTAACTCTTGCTCTCAGGGTCCTGTAAAAGCCATTTGTCAAACTCCAGGGGGTTTGTCATTAGCCTCTCTAAAAGTAATGTCCATTGTCCATCCAACCACTCCGCCATAAAGAGCTGATTGATAACGTCCTGCTGAGAAGGTTGTTCTTCCTGAAGGTTCTCCCATCTAAGTTCGATCTTTACCTGACTTTCTCTATATGTAAGTGCAAGCATAATATCTGGACAATCACAGCAAAGATTAGCGGTACACAATTGGCCAGTCCATTTTTTTAATGGGTATCCCCCAGGGTTATGTTATGGGCCCTATTGTATTCTCTCCACAGCTCCAAATTTAAAGTACATGGAGCAACATATTGGCACATAATTATCTCAAAAGATAAATGCAATTATTATAGAATTAAAAAATTATATATATTGTTTGTTTTCCCTTTTATTGAAGCCCGTGCACAGTCACAAGGGTATTCCTGGTGACGACCAATGTGTTGCTGTGGAGCTTCTAAAATGTTTAAGATGGTTGTTAGGGTACTGCTAGGGGTGTTCTGAGTGGTCGCTAGGTAGTTACTTATTAATCTATGCAAAATACTAGTTTATGTGTGTTTTTGTGTATTTGAGAGGGCAGGACTGTGTAAGTGGGAGACAACAGGAATGTGGGTAGTGGCTTGAAACTCTTGCTGTGTGTGAGTGTGTGTGAGGGAGTGCAGGACTCTGCATTCCCTTGGTGAGTCATAGGTCAGCGCATAGTCCTGCGAAATGACAAGGTCTATTTCCTGTGATCATTAGCATTTTCTTTTTATCTGTGAGTTGAGACAAGCAAAAAGTGAAAGGTTGAGCGGGAAATACCCAGTCAGCTCTTTCACTAAACCCTTAGCACCACTAGCTCAAAATTTGTATGATCCTCCATTACAATTCTTTAAAGGTGGTATAACATATGTATGCGAGAGAGAGATTTTTTTAAATACCACACATACAGTGTTTTCACAACCAGGCAGCAGACATCACTGAAATAGGTGTCCTGATAAATTTTAGTATGCATGCTCTCTCAGGGATGGTTTGTGGTCTAGAATCTAGACTAAGTTCTCTGAATATTTCTCTCTGTGGAGATGTATATTGGAGAGGGAGGCAGATGGCTGCAGGTGCTGAAGTCTCTAACATACCCTGTGAGGATTATGAGACGCAAAGGTTTCAGTGCAGTTTATTCATGTCAGACTGCTGTTGATGTGCTTCAACTTCACTAAAACCAGACATCATGCTGAGCATGGGGTGGTAAGAAAACATGTATAAGTTCTTGCCTTCATGGAATTAAAGGAATAGTTCACCCAAAAAATGAAAATTTGCTGAAAATGTACTCACCCTTCATTTTTTCAGGATGTAAATGAGTTTCAGAATGGATTTGGAGAAATTTAACATTACATCACTTGCTCACCAATGTATTCTCTGCAGTGAATGGGTGCTGTCAGAATGAGAGTCCAAACAGCTGATAAAAACCATCACAATAATCCACAAGTAATCCAATTCAAACCATTGCTTTCAGCTAAAGAATGTCCTCTATCATAATAGTGCTTTCTCCCAAGACACAAGTCTGAATTAGAGAGAAATGTGCAAAGATCCAGCACCATTTACAAGTGATAACAGTTCAAAACAGTACTAAATACATATGTGGGTGGATTTGGATGTGAAAGGACAACAGGGGATATACTTTTTCACTGGAGGAAGTGCTATTATGAATTATGAACTCGTATTTGAAGTAATTGTTAAAACACATAATGATTGATTTGTTTCTTACAAACATGCAGCTTTCCACTTGACAAGATGTTAAGATGATAACTGATGGACTGGAGTGGTATGGATTACTTGTGTATTATTGTGATGTTTTTATCAGCTGTTTGGACTCTCATTCTGACGGCACCCATTCACTGCAAATGATCCACTGGTGAGCAAGTGAAGTAATGATGTATTTCTCCAAATCTGTTCCAGAGAAACAAACTCATCTACATCTTGGATGGACTGAGGGTGAGTAAATTTTCAGCAAGTTTTCATTTTGGGTAAAGTATTCCTTTAATATTCTATACTTTCGACATATCCATGTATCCACAAATTCTAAAGCTTTGACTCTGAGCTTCTTTTGTCAAAGAGTGATTTCATGTTTCACATAACATGACTTATATTTATGAGTCTGTGAGTTGATCTGTCATTAGCACAGCTGTGCTGCAGTGAGACAGTATTGGCATGTTTGACAAGATCTTGGCCAACATCTTGGAACCCATCCTAAATGTTGTGTCATTATGTGTGTTGATTTCTGTTGATGTCACTACATACAGGACATAGGCAAATATAGTATTTAATACTGACATGAAAACCAATAACAACATAAAAAAAAAATCAGGATATTTAAGTTCCCTTTCAGTCGGTCACTCTCGACGTCACGTCGGATGACCGACGAAATTGGGATCTCGCTTAGAGAGACCAATCAACTTCGAGTGTAAACTAAACGAGCCAATGCACATTGGCATGCGATTATTGCATCCAGCTGCCGCTGATCACAGCGTGAGTATAAGTAGGCAGCAGATGCAGCGCACATTCAGCTTTTCGCTTCGGAGCTGAGCGATCACATCGTTCTGCTCCTGATCCCTCTACTGAGAGAAGAAGACTGAACGAGTTCAGCGTGCTCTTGGAGAGCTCTTCGTGTTGGCGGTACGGCGCTTCAGCGGTGGTGGTTACTCGTGTCGAGTGGGTTGCACACATCAGGCTGCACTACCCCCTGTTTGTGTTGCAGATGATCATCTCCCCTGTGCGCCTCAGCACGCTAAAAGAGCTTTTTCCCCTAAAACAGCAAATTTCGGGTGCGTCTTTTTAAAGACGACGTTGCGTGGCAAACTTGACGTTACGTCTTTGTAAAGACGACGTGGGTCTTGCTATAGACAACATATCACCCAGGCGTTTCTGGATGCGGTCGTTATTATGGTAAGTTCCAATTTTGTCTCAGATATTTCTCAGCAAAAGTCTCAATTTGTTCTCCATTTAATCTCATCAATCAAACAATCCAGATATTAAGTGATCCCGTGGGTGCTCGTGGAAAAACACAAGATAGTCTTCATTCATTTTAACCAATAAGAAACGGATTGCAGCTTTTACAACTTCATTCTCGTATTTATAGTTCATTTGAGGCAGTTTTTTGCATTATTTTAATGGCAAATGTCGAAAATGCATTATTGTAATACAAGAGGGTGCCAGCACGAATCTCTCGGCTTACCTGATCATGGCTCTGCGCTCCCTCTGATATTACGTGTAACTCAAACCTGTGTACGCGCGAATAAGTGCTTTTTGTGAACAGGTATTTGTTAAATAATTTGATTTAGTGAAGCGCTAACCCTCATAGAAACAATGTGTGTATTATATGGTTGGTAACTGCATGCATTTCACTTCGCAAGATACATTTTGTGTAGTGAATTCATCAAACGCACCATCGAACGGAATATAGCCTACTCTAGAAAAAACTAACACCCAGTATAATGAATTACTGAGTAATGAGAATGTTTAAATATGTTAAGCATTTGTTGCATATGTGTATGATAAGTTAGCCTGGTTATCATTTGTAAACAGCGATGAAAATGTGTTTTATAAAAATTAAAAAAAATGCTCGTTTTTTGCACCCACTTGGCAGAAACATAAATCTATGGCTATGTCCATAAAAAACTAAACTTACTGAAACTTAACCACATAGTGGGCTCGCAAACCTCTCATTCGGCGTGAATCGTTTCCATGAGAGAATCGTTACGCAGTCTAACATTTGGTTGCTAAACTATTAGGCTACTTATTATGTAAAGAAGGCTTTGGTCTATCTATGTGAACCACTTCCTAAAATGAAGAAAAACTCTGCGATACTGTCTACGACAAACAGACATAAGAAATATATTTAGCTACATAAACCTTGAAGGGCCCACTTTTAAGTGTTTACGCTTTGCTGACATTAATGCATTATATAAGTCACTTTGGAATATAAATCATAGCACGCTTCAGAAGATAAAAAAACACAAGT
>NW_015555819.1:796054-798143 GCF_001515605.1 Sinocyclocheilus anshuiensis
ACAATAAAATAAAAAAACCTAAGCTTAAAATACTTGTCAAAAAGTTGAAATATTAAAATTACTCAAAAATAAATGAAAGATAAATAGAAATATTAAAATAATAAAAATAAAAAGCAAACTATTAAAAAAAAAATTTGTTAACTGAAATAAAGCTGAAATAACTAATTATAAATATTAAACTTACAAATTATAAAATATCATAAACTCAAACAGAAAGCTCAGCTGTAACTCAGCTGAAGGACTTGAGTTCTTGCTGATGTCTTTCTCTGTGTGGGCCGGTGGGCCAGTGTTCAAGCGAGGGCTGGACTTGTTAAACAAGGCTCAGTAAAGAGCTGAGGACTGCAGTGCTGAGTGCTGGTATTGTCTGGAGAGAGACCCAAACAGTCTACAGGCCTGAATGCTGTGTAGTTTGCCATAGTAACCGGGTTAACAAGGCGGTGGTTTAGTGGACTGAGGAAGCCGTGTGTTCATGAGTGTGAATGTGCCTGTGTGTGGTGAAAAATGAGAGCAATGAGAGATGGTGTAAACATGTCGATACGGAAATCTGCTTTGAGCAAATGAGAAACAAGCTGATCAGCTTCAGTTGCTGAGGTTGAGAATTAAAAGCAAATTGTGTAATGCTTTTCCTGGTTAAAATGTCAGTTTAATATGCAGAGAAAACTATAAATAAGCAATTTGTAGGTTGATTTCCTGAAAAGTGTAAACACTGCGTCTCTGGCGGTTACAAAACATTGCTCTGTTTGTCTGAGAGACCCAACGTAACACTGGATGAAGACAGTCTGCTTGACCAATCAATGGAAAAATGACACACTTCACCTTTAATTATATTTAAGTATCAAGAAATATTTTGTTTCAGGAGTATAGAGTTTAATAAGGTGAATGAATTAGGGAAATCTAACATTTATGTTCTGTGATTGGTCATAATTGATTGTGTTTTCACTATTTTTAGATCATTAACAAATAAAACAAATATTCCATGAAGTCGCTTATAAAAAGATGGAAAACTTCTCATGCTTTGTCTTGCTAAAAGGTATTATTGCATCTCACATTTTATAAGTGACCCTGGACCACAAAACCAGTCATAAGGGTCAAAAGTACATCATCTATCATAGGATAGGACAATATTTGGAAATCTGGAATCTGAGGGTAGGAAAAAAAATCAAAATATTGAGAAAATCACCTTTAAAATTGTCCAAATGAAGTTCTTAGCAATGCATATTACTAATCAAAAATTACGTTTTGATATATTTATGGTAGGACATTTACAAAATATCTTCATTGAACATGATCTATACTTAATATCCTAATGATTTTTGACACAAAAGAAAAATCGATAATTTTAGCCCAATACAATTTTTTGGCTATTGTATTGCTACAAATATACCCGCTATGACTTGGTTTTGTGCTCCAGGGTCACAAATAAGTTTTTATCCTAAATATTTATCTTCATTTGAAAGCCTGGGTTTAAGAGTAAAACAAGTAAATATATAAATTAATGTCAGAGTCATTAAAGGCATGATGTGACTCCTTGACACATTTCTTTTGTTCGTCTGCTGTAAGTCGCTTTGGATAGAAAAACATAAATCATAAATGTAAATGTAATGTAAATGCATGAAGTGGCCAAATTTGAAGAAATACATAAAACTACCATTCAAAAGTTTGGGGTTGGGTAAGATTTTGTAATATTTTTGAAAGAAGTCTCTTCTGTTCACCAAGGCTGTATTATTTCATCAAACATAAAGTAAAACAGTAATATTGTGAAATATTATTACTATATAAAATAACTGTTTTCTATGTCAATATATTGTAAAATATAATTTATTCCTGTGACACAAAGCTGAATTTTCAGCATCATTACTCCAGTCTTCAGTGTCACATGATCCTCCAGAAATCATTCTAATATGCTGATTTGCTGCTCAAGAAACATTTCTGATTATTATTAATGCTGAAAACAAACCGCGTAATATTTTTCTGGAAACCATACAAATGTTTTCCTCAGGTTTGACGTAAACAAAGTTCAAAAGAACAGCATTTATTTGAAATATAATTTTCTTGTAACATTATAAACATATTTTCTGTCACTTTTGAT
>NW_015555819.1:802053-808725 GCF_001515605.1 Sinocyclocheilus anshuiensis
ATTTATACATCATCTGAAAGCTGAATAAATAAGCCTTCCATTGATGTATGGTTTGTTAGGATTGGACAATATTTGGTCGAGATACGACTATTTGAATATCTGGAATCTGAGGGTGCAAAAAAAATTAAATATTGAGAAAATCACCTTTAAAATTGTCCAAATGAAGTTCTTAGCAATGCATATTACTAATCAAAAATTACGTTTTGATATATTTATGGTAGGACATTTACAAAATATCTTCATTGAACATGATCTATACTTAATATCCTAATGATTTTTGACACAAAAGAAAAATCGATAATTTTAGCCCAATACAATTTTTTGGCTATTGTATTGCTACAAATATACCCGCTATGACTTGGTTTTGTGCTCCAGGGTCACAAATAAGTTTTTATCCTAAATATTTATCTTCATTTGAAAGCCTGGGTTTAAGAGTAAAACAAGTAAATATATAAATTAATGTCAGAGTCATTAAAGGCATGATGTGACTCCTTGACACATTTCTTTTGTTCGTCTGCTGTAAGTCGCTTTGGATAGAAAAACATAAATCATAAATGTAAATGTAATGTAAATGCATGAAGTGGCCAAATTTGAAGAAATACATAAAACTACCATTCAAAAGTTTGGGGTTGGGTAAGATTTTGTAATATTTTTGAAAGAAGTCTCTTCTGTTCACCAAGGCTGTATTATTTCATCAAACATAAAGTAAAACAGTAATATTGTGAAATATTATTACTATATAAAATAACTGTTTTCTATGTCAATATATTGTAAAATATAATTTATTCCTGTGACACAAAGCTGAATTTTCAGCATCATTACTCCAGTCTTCAGTGTCACATGATCCTCCAGAAATCATTCTAATATGCTGATTTGCTGCTCAAGAAACATTTCTGATTATTATTAATGCTGAAAACAAACCGCGTAATATTTTTCTGGAAACCATACAAATGTTTTCCTCAGGTTTGACGTAAACAAAGTTCAAAAGAACAGCATTTATTTGAAATATAATTTTCTTGTAACATTATAAACATATTTTCTGTCACTTTTGATCAATTAAATGCATCCTTGATGAATAAACATATTAAAATCTTTCTTTAAAAAAACAAATCTCACTGACCTCAAACTGTTGAAAGGTAGTGTAATTGTCATCTAGTATGATTAATACGGCAGGTATAGGAGACAAACAATGGGACGTATCAAAATGCTTGCTGAAGTTTGTTTGTAAGCATGTCTGAGAGCTTTGTTACCAATGTAAACAGTTAAAGAAAGGCTGATTTCTGGGTTTGGGACGGGGGTCTTGTGGGGGGCTGGATTCATAGCATGGGGTGGGGAGTATCAACTTACATTTTCCCCTGGGACGGCCACATGACCCTGGAAAAGAGGGAAAAGGAGGGGGAAAAGATGTTAGGTTATGGTCTGAGCTCTCTCAATGAGAACCACATGCAGGAAAGAGAAAAACAAAACAGAGGGAGGAGAGGAGGAGGGGACAGAGTGTGACTAAAGCCAGTCTCTGAAACCAGACCGAGTGCCGCGTGGATCTCTCCTCAAAAGCTTGAGTGTCCGAGGAAAGAGAACGTCAGCATTTGTGAATCAGATTCCACGGAATACAAAACTTCCAAGAATTCCAAGCTCGAAGAAGAAAGAACAATATCAAGTGCAATCATGAGACGAAGCTCCAGCAAGCAAGGCTTGCAGAACCTCCTGAGGTGAGGACTTTGTGTGCCAGACTTTCGCATCAAATCATTTAAGGCTTGCAGATGGGATCTCAGGTGTTATGATGGGCGTATGTTTTGTTTTCTTTGTTCTTTTGCAATTGCTAATGTCAGTTTTATGGGTAATAATACAACATTGGTTATTCTTGTTCGAAATGAAAGGGATTCATGTTAATATTTCATGCACTATATGACACCACAGCCTATATTTCAATGCCATGTGGTGTTCTTTAAGAACCTGTCATCCTTTGTTATGGGAAGACCAGAACTTTTTGCATTTGAGTAATGAAGGTGTCTGTTTTGGGGCAGTTGACATTAAACATTAAGATTGTAGTTTAAACTTTGCATATACATGAAGGAAACTAGTAATCATTTATTTTGTAAATGATATTTTTTTATGAACATTTATTATAATTATTTTATATTATTGAGTAATTTTTAATCATAAAAAATTAAATCACATTTTTGTTTTTATTAGTTTAAAATGGGTTTGTGGAGCATCAATATGAATATGTAAACCAAACAGTATGAATATTCTCACAATTCACTAGTAAACTAATAAACTTTACAATAAATTAACAAAAAAGAAATGGCAAGTAATACATTGTGATTTGTGAATATGGAAGCTTATTTCTGCCACAGGATGAAAAATACAAAAAAAGTAATTGCGACAGAAAAAGTAAAAAAAGTCAGAATTGAGAGATATAATCTCACATTTCTGAGAAAAAAGTCAAAATTCTGAGGAAAAAATGTTAACTCAAGATATAAACTAGAAAAATCTGGGGGAAAAATCAGCAAAAGCAAAAATAGTATTTTCTTGCATTTCTGTATTTTTTTTATTTTTTTTTTTTGCAGTGTGCCTGTTTACACGCATGTTCATGTTTACATTCTTCATAGACCATTTTTAACAAGAAAACTTGAAATTGTCAGCATCGTGTTTGTTTTAATTGCCTAACAAATCTAAAAAGAAGACCGAAACAAAACCTGAAAAAAGTACTAAGATCAATTTACATATATTTCAAAAAATACAATAATTAACTCATAGCACATTTTACTACATCTTAGCAATGTGTTGCACCTTCATGCGCTGTAGTCTTTATAGAGAAATGGTTTACTGTGACTTTTATAAGCTGGAAAGTTGTCAGGGTTCCAGATGAGAGTTTATTGTTTCTTCCAGAGGTGCTGTGGGATTGTGGATGGATGATGGGACAGGACAAGGGAGGAAGGGAGGGTTGAGGGCACCCACACCCCCTAATTAAACTTGTGACCTGTTGACATTCATTGTGGGTTATCTGTGAAAGTGCTGCAAACCAACTATAATTTAGGTAGAAAACTGTAGTTTGTTTACTGTAAACAATGAAGCAATATACCAATTCAAATACTACATCTAGCCGACTGTGTTTTTCCACAAACACAAACGTGTCTGTTCAGAATTTGACTAAAATGATCCAGAAACAGCTTAGCTCGATTAAAAATTACATTTCAGTCTTTGTTTACTCATCATGTCAAACCCCTATAACTGTCTTTCTCCTGTGGAACACAAAAGGAGTGGTTTAATGAGTAAATGATGACAGAGATTTCGTTTTTAATAGCATACACATATATATATATATATATATATATATATATATAAGACTAAACAAATAGCATAACCTCTGTGGAAGTGTATGCTGTGTTCATTTCTGTACAGAGAGGATTTGAGATGGATCAGGTGTGCTTTGTCAAACACAAACAGGTTGCATTAATGGCAGACAGGATTTATTTCCCCAAGGCTTTTCAGAGCTGCCAAAAACAGCCTTTTCTCACACTCAGCAAGCTGCTTTCTCTATTAACGGCCTACATTCATCAGAACCATTGTGTGGTTTGCTTAGACACATACCAGATACATCAATTACGACGCTGCGTATACAATATTTTGTATACGCTTGTCACAGTATTTTGAAAACCATTACAATGCCTGCAGATTGTACAGTACACACAATATGTCAAACTGACACTTACCGCAAAGCCAGCTGATAAAAACCTTTCCAAAAGAAAAAAAAAAGAAAAAAAAATCAAAGTTGTAAATAAACAAAGATAGTAAAAATTCACTATTATGTTAACTCACAATTCTGAGAAAAAGTCAAAATTCTGAGAAAAGAAAAAACATTCAGAATTGTGAGCTGTTAACTCAAGATACCAACTAGAAAAATCTAAATCTGAATAATAACTATAAAATTTGAATGCGAGTTTATATCTCACAACTGCAAATATAAACTGCATTTCTGAGAAGAAAAATCTGAATTGTGAGATATAAACTTGCAATTTCGAGAAAAAAGTCAGAATTGTGAAATAGAAATTCACTATTTATTCTGAAGCCAAAAAAATAAATAAAAGAAAAATTGTGAATTGTGAGATATAAACTTGGAATTCTGAGAAAAAAAATAATTCACACAATTCTGAGAAAAAAGTCAAAATTGTAAGATATAAACTTGCAATTGTGAAAAAAAAAAGTTTTTATCCTTTGGTGGAAACAAGCTTCCATACTAGCAATTTCTGAATGTAAACTGTTTCTATGGCATTTTTCTCCCACTGTAGATTTGGCAGGCTGTCAGTTTTTAGCTTTGTGTTGTTGATTCTGTAACGTAAAAATTTCACACCATTGTTTTTAACTTGCTCGAAAAGTCTCTCTCTCATTGTGGACTAAGCCATGACCCCCTGATCCATGGACTTTACGTGAGCCGCTCTTCTATTTACGATACTCTGATAAGAGCTGCTGGAATGCAGGGGGTTTAGCCGTTTGACCGAAAGGGTGAATAAACTTTACCATCCCTGTGGCAATGTGCTTTTCCGAAGGTTTTAGGCAGCAGAGTAGAATAAACACTGAGGGCACTGTGTTATGTTTAGTTAAGCATTACAAGAGTATTTAGAGAAGTATATGGGGGGTGGGGGTAAGATGTGCCACTGAGGATATTCTCTGTAGGCAATGAGAAACACGTGGTTTGTACACGTATATATTAATCAGTTAACTGAAATGAGAACAAGTGTCTATTCCTGGGCCATAAAAATACAGAGAATCAATCATTTCATATTCAAAATTCATATTTCACTTCTTTTTTTTTGATAAAGGGATAATTTATTTGAATTTTATGCACGGCCATTTATGAACCTATCCTCTCTCTTTGAAGTGTGCTTGGAAATAAACCATTTTTAGAGCTCTCCCATTAAATGACATAATTATAGATATTTCAGTTCTCATGATTCATAACGCCACACTCTCCACAGCTTAGATCAGTGCTTTGAAATGTCGTCAGCCGTTCAGGGAACACTGGGAAACGTATGTGAGGTTTGCAGTGATGCGACCACACACTGACAGCAGGAAGATGCTAACATGCCTGGGAAAATAACTCTCCTTTGCTCTTTAAATCTGTCGTTAAGATGACATCATCTGACTGCCAGAGTCAATAAACCTCACAGCTGTCTTCAATGCAGATACAAAATGAGAGAGGAGAAAATAACAGCATCCATCAGTTAGATCTCAAAGAGCAGGATATGCTTCCCTGTAAACAAACACAAAACAAGGACTTGCTTCCCTGTAAACGAGAACAAAAGGGAACATTTAAATGCTTTCAGTTAAGAACAATGATTTGTTCTTTCATGCAAAGAAGATCAGAAAAGAGTAAAGTTAAGAAAAAGGTGGTACAGCAGGAACTTTTTTACCCTTCCCATTTTAGTCCGAGATGAAAAAAACGAACACATTAAAATGGATGTGAGTGTATTTGCAATTGCAGTTGGCACCAACTGCATAAATTGTAGGTGTTGTTTCAACCTCTGGATGCTGTGGTAGAAATTTCCTCTACAATACCTAAATCTTATTTTGTGCATATAACTATTTAATAATGAATTTAGGGATATGATTTACTGTAACATTCTGTTTTCTATTAATAGGATTGAATGACTTTGCTGAAGTAACGTCGTGTTATGTGTAGCCTACACATTATGTCTTTTCGCGGCTAAAACACCGTTTCGGCGATTATGTGAGAGCTCATGCATTTCAGTAAGTTGTAACATACCCTTTTAACATACCTTTCTTTTCATTCAATGTTTCATTCACACAATAACCAGAAGTAAAATGGAAGAGATGGTCGTTCACGTGTGCTTCACGCTGCCGTTTAAATAAAATGTAAAATTTTTTTTACTGCGCCAAATAAAAGAGCGACAAAACGTCATTTATTGTTTGAATTCGGTAATAAACGATTTCCACGCTTTGTTTTTATGTAGAAATTAGTGCTGTCAATGGAAAAAAAAATTTTTTCTGAAATTAATCGCGATAAATCCCACCTAACATTAAAGTTTTTAAAAATACTTTTTACATTGCAATATTTTCACATTCAATCTTCAAATGAATGTATAAACAACATAAAGACAGTATCTTTATATTTATATAATGGCCTATTTTTATATGACTGAAGGCCAGTATCACTCTGATGTCTCTATGAAATAGATTTTCCCCCTAATATTTAACCATTGATTAGCATTCAACATTACAAAGAATTTCTGAAATTAATCGCGATAAATCCCACCTAACATTAAAGTTTTTAAAAATACTTGTTACATTGCAATATTTTCACATTCAATCTTCAAATGAATGTATAAACAACATAAAGACAGTATCTCTTTATATTTATATAATGGCCTATTTTTATATGACTGAAGGCCAGTATCACTCTGATGTCTCTATGAAATAGTTTTTCCCCCTAATATTTAACCATTGATTAGCATTCAACATTACAAAGCTATCAATTTGAACATTTATTAGACTACTTAAAATAACTTCTAATTTAAGTGAACTTTAAACAATCTTTTTACAATCTATCCAGAACACCTGAGAAGAGATGATGCCCAACCCCTCAGAGGACCTCAGATGATGCCAACCCTGAAACAACATACAGAACTACCACATTTTGCTAGAAGTTTG
>NW_015555819.1:808929-825229 GCF_001515605.1 Sinocyclocheilus anshuiensis
AGAACACAAATTAAGATATTTTTGATGAATTTCGAGAGCTCTCTGACCTTCCCATAGACAGCAATGTAATTACCACGATCAACGTCCAGAAACGTAGCAAGGAGATCGGTAAAAGGCTTTCTTCTGTGTAAACTTTTCCTTACAAGTACAATTTTAGCTGTATTTTTTTGTGTCCCCTTCAAAAATTGCTCTTAGAAATGTTAAGTTTAGTGTCCCCCTCTACCGTTAGACAAAATTTACGCCCCTGCTGAAGTTGGTAGGTCACATTACAATGACAACTTGATGAATGTTGCTGGTGTAAACAGGGCTTGAAAATAGTTCAATAAAAAAAAAAAAATGTGATCACTTCATGTTGTTTCAAACTTGTATGCATTTCTTTCTTCTGTGGAACATAAAAATATTTACATATATGACAAATGTTTATTCAAAATATCGTCTTTTGTGTTCTGCAACAGAATTAAAGTCATAGGTTTGGAACAAGGGTAAATAATGACAGTAAATAATTAAAGAATTTTCACTTTTGGGTGAGCCATCACTTTTAGCCATCCACCAGCAATAACAACACCCCGTCTGGAGATCATATATCAGACAATTGACATTTACTGAGCAGTTTCACTTTAATAATTAAGGTTAAGAGCTGGAAAGGGAAACTCAGGTCGGAGGTCAACTTCTATGTGACCCATTTGAGACTGACCAATCTAGCTCAGCCGGTGCTCTGCAAGACCAGACATGGCTGTGGCAAATTAGGGCAGGCAACAATGGCGAAAAACATTTCCCAATCCGTCAAGCCCTCCAAATCCTTTCAGCCTCAGGGCACCAGGCTGTGGAAGTTTAGTCAACACATTGTCAGGGGAGGTGATACATGCTGAATATAAGCCAGGCTCTTGTTTTCTTTTCCCATTCCCTCACTCTCACTTTATTGTTTCCATTTAATTCAGAAATGGGTCTGAGAAACAGTCTGCGTTTGCCAATATGCTCACCATGCCTGAAAATGTGTTTTCACTTCCATAACTCTTAGAAAACGGTATTTCCAGACATGAAGGAAAAAGAAAACCAGGCTACATAATCGGACTGATAGTGGTAAATTAATCAGATATTGAATGACATCACTGGCAGGATTGACATCATTCACGTGGCTTCTGCCAAAAAAATGAAGTAATCCTGTCTGGGTGATTAACAGCCTATAATAATCAGAGGCACGGGAACTGTGTGTGACACATTAGATCTTGCCATAAGCCCTTTGTGAAACTGTATGGTTGGTTTCAGATGTGTGTGTGTGTGTTTTTATTGTAGTTGGGTTATGAGTAGAAACTGGTTTGTACTTAAAAAAACCCACTATTGCTGCAGGCCGAGCACTACAGGTAACTGCAGCTGTGCTGATGTTCAGAACATCTAGATTACAATGATGATAGCACTTTTCTACAGTGGTTCAATACATTATAAAATAACTTGTTTCAGAACAAATTTAGCCAGTTAGATTGCATATTTTTCTTTGCTAGTGAAAATAATCCCAAGATACCCAAGTTAAAGGGATAGTTCACCCAAAAATGAAAATTCTGTCATTAGTTACTCACCCTCATGTCGTTCCAAACCCGTAAGACCTTCGTTCATCTTCGGAACACAAATTAGGATCTTTTTAATGGAATCTGAGAGCTCTCTGACCCTTCCATAGACAGCAAGGATATTACCACAACCGACGCACCGAAACGTAGCAAGGACATCGGTAAAATAGTCCATGTGACATCAGGGGTACAACCATAATTTTGCGAAGCTACGAGAATACTTTTTGTGCTCAAAGAAAACAATAATAACATAACTTATTCAACAATTTTTTTACATCCAAAATGTAGATGTGTTTATTTCTCTGGAACAGATTTGAAGAAATGTAGCATTGCATCACTTGTTCACCACTGGATCCTTTGCAGTGAATGGGTGCCGTCAGAATGAGAGTCCAAACAGCTGATAAAAACATCACAATAATCCACAAGTAACCCACACCACTCCAGTCCATCAATTAACATAAGAAACATCTGCAAGCAACATTCATCATTAAGGCATTTTAACTCAGAATAACACTTCCTTCCGTGACAAAGTCTTTCCCCTGTTGTCTTCTCACATCAAAACACCCCAAGACATTTGTTTAGAACTGTTTTTGCTTGTAAACAGTGCTAGATCTGTGCATATTTCTCTCCTGATTCAGACAAGACTACTTTTTTTTTTTTTTACTGGAGAAAGCAATATTATGAATAGTGGACTCATATTTTAATTGAAAGCAAAATCTGCTAAATTTCTTCAAATCTTTTCTGATGAAGAAACAATCTCATATTCATCTTTAATCAAGAATCACCTTTAAAACGGTTCTTTGCCCAAGAAGTTCATTGAAGGAGTTTTGTGGGGTTTGTAGGTTCTTCAGTTGCTATCTGCTCCTTTAGCAATGTAAAAAAAGGTTTTTGGTGTTACATTATTCTTCATGTCGGTTTCACCACTATCATTAATAAAGAACTCAGTTGAGTTGTGGAACCTAAAAAGTTTTACCTATGGCATCAGTCTGAAAAACCCTTTTGTTTCTAACTGGAACTTTTTTTTTAATGTTGATGAATGACTATTGATCTGTCAACATGCTTTTACAGCTAGCTGTAAAGTCATCGTAGCAACCTGTGACCTCAGCTGTAACCTGGCCTGAAATTCTTCTGAGGGTCATTGGTGACCTGTGTTCACCTTTAACTGACCCAGAATCCAGACTGAGTTCCTAAAGTCCTAAAAATCATTACTCAACCTCCTGTCCTTCCAAACCTGTGTGAAGGTCTTGTATCTACAGAGCACAAAATATCTTGGAAAATCTTGGGCTCCAAATAACATTGGAGCCCATTGACTTCCACTGTATGGACAAAACCAAACCATGGAGTGTTTTCAAAATATCTTCTTTTGACGCCCACAGAAGAAAGAAAGTCATACAATTTTGGAATGTGAATAAATGATTTTTGGTCGAACATACACCAAAGTTAATGCTTGCTACCATAAACAAGTATTAGCAAGACCTAGCAACAATCTTAACTAACCTTTGCTTGTCATAAAAATGTTAATTATCTGCTATTTTAAGAGACTTATCAATCTTGACATTAATTAATTAGTTCTCTTCATTATACAATTTCTGTTTTTTTAGTTTTGAATTGTTCTCTTGCATGTTTCTGCATGTTGGTCACACCACTTGACATTGTTTGGCAGACAAAAGTTTTTCAAATACTAATATATTTCACTGCGTTATTATTATTATTTTTAGAAAAAAATTATTAAAGGGGTCCTATTATGCTCTTTTACAAAGTCTTGATTTTGTTTTGGGGGTGTACTAGAACATGCTCTCATACTAGGTTGTATTTTTCACATATTTTACATTATTACAACACCTCTCTCCCCAGTCTGGCATGAACGGCTCGAATAGTTCCTGTAAACGAGCCGTTCGTTGTAGTTCTTGAAAAGGGATTTTTTAAAAACGAAATATCTCCCTTTGGAGTGGACTTTGAGATTTGTAACTTTCTAGATTTTTTTAATGCCCAAACATACACACTACACACTGACTAAAATTTAAAAAAGTGAAAAAGCATAATAGGACCCCTTTAAGTGTTGTCCCAAACTACTTAAGGTTTGTTTTCAAGAATAGTTTTCTTCATTAAAGTGTTTTCTGTTAAAGTATTAAACTGTTTTCTTCATCAATTTGACAATTTTGACTTTTTAACATTAAAAATTAAATCAGAAATTAAAAACATGCTAAAATATATAAATACACAAGCAATTGTATGTATGAATTGCATTTTCAATGTGTTTTTGAACACAGATGTGGACGAAAAAAATTATTCATATTATGTGATTAAACTTATCACATGTTTTTTATTGTCAGGATTATGGTTTTAAGGTTGGGTTTAGTAAAAGGTCAGTTTAGTTTCCTTTGTTTCTCTCTCCTTTTTTCTCAACTAAACCTACACGTGCATATATACAGTGGCACAGCTTTTCTCTCATCATTACATAATCTCTGAAGAATTTTCAGCAAGCATGCCTTTGGAGCAGGGATTATGTCATATCCCATACCACAGCGCCTAGCTTTTAATCAGAGAAACATTATGGACCTCACATCCCACATATTTTATATGTGTGAAGTTAAACACAGCTCTCTGAGTCAACCTGTTTAAAGCAGAAACAGGTCATCTAGGGCCACTTTGTAATTATCCTTGATCGGAGAAGATTTAAAGGCTCGCTCTTGGCTTAGAGACACATGAATCATTTTCAAGACTTTTTAGATCGGTTCAACACGGAAAGAGGTTTTTAGTGATGCCCGTTTAGAGGTTTTCAAGCTGGGTTCATACAATAAGCTTGGGTGTAGTAAATAAGCATTGAGATTTATAACTGTGCAATTGAATTGTATTGACTGATTGTTGATGTTCAGTCGTTATGCTTTGCTGAAAATCTGCTTAATAATCTTGTGGAATGTGCTTTGCATTCCTTTCCGGCAGCTCCTGGGCAGATGAAATAGATTTTAATTCAAGACTTTGCAAAAAACGGCCTCTGTTATCACTATTATGAGCTTGAGTGCAAGGTGTGTGTGGTTAAACCTTTTGTGAACTCTTTGAGTAATCCCTTACACAAATTTACCCTTGTAACAATAGTTAGTAGTCAAAATTAACGCGTAAAGCCGCGGTCACACTAGACTTTTCATTCCATTGACTTCCATTCATACGCATGCGAATGCGTCAGACCGGAAACGCAAGCCCGTGTGAAGATATTTCGCATTTCCCTGCGTAGCATAGTTAAAGTTTGGTGAACTCTCGTGTGTGTACTTGATTAACTATACTTTTGACTGATTGTAATCACTTAAATGGAAAAGAATTATGACTAGTGAGGATATTTTGGCGTGTGATGTCATATCCTGCTCCCGCCCCTTTTCGCAGCACCGCTGAACGTATTTTGCATGCTCAAAGTCTGACAATCATGCGATTAATCGCAATTAAATATTTTAATCGATTGACAGCCCTAATTTTAATATTTACAATTTTCGTCAGCCAAATCAAATACGACCAATCAGTGAAGTGGAACCTACCAAAATGCAGAAAAAAGGAAATAATGTCATAAAGAGGGTCCCCCATTTTACGACTGTATGCAAAGGTCAGTATGTTTCTTAAAATATCAGACAATTTGATCTTTCATGACAAGTCAAGGTTTGTTCAGGGTGTAAAATGTCAAGTGGTGCGACTTCCCGAAAATGTAATGATATTTAAGAATTAATAATCCAGGCATTGGGCTGCTTTTACACTGTTGCTGGGGGTTGGTTTTTTTAGTCATCCCCCATTCCATGCCAGAATGCAATTGGGCTAGTTTTTGCAGTGATTGGGCTAGTTTTGATTAGCAATTGGGCTGGTTTTGTTATGCAGACCTGGCAACACTGAAACCAAGATAATTGTTTTACCTTGGCCAATACACTAAAAAACGTTTTTTAAATAATAATGGAACTTTTTTGTACATTTCTTTTACATTTCTGCGAATTAGCAAAATTTGGGCAAATTTTCACTGGTAAAAAAAGGTTTACTGTCTATAGTACGAAGCCTTGCACAAGACATATAAAAAATATGTTGTTCATTCTCACAACTTATTAATTAATTTTCTCATTTTAGTTAAATCGAGTCCTCAAATTAAGAGTTTGCTCCCTTGTTGTAGTAAATTGTGGCCATGTTGTACTAATTTGTTCCCTCATTTTGGAACAAATTTGTACAATATGTCCACGATTTCCTAAAATGAGAGAAAAAAATTAATAAGTCATGGGAACAAATTTCTAATTTGTGCCCACGATTTAATTACAATGCGGGAACAACTAGTAAATTGTGACCGAAATGTACAAAAATGAGGAAACAAATTCTTAAGTTGTGGCCACTATAAATATGTGTACAATAAAGATGTGTTACTTTTAAACCAATCAGCTTTCTGTTAGTCAACCTGGTGAATTCACACGACAAACTTTAGCCCTTTGCGAAATCTGTGCACTCTGGATACTATGAAGTATACACAGCATACTGCCTATTTAAAATAATAATAATAATAATAAATATTATGTGAAATAGTTAGCATTATGCAACAACATTTAATGGCACTTCATCAAAATCCTCTGGTCGCCCCTGGCAAACGAAAGAAAACAACAACAAACTAGCACCTGTCAGATCGTCACACACACCTCTGTTCACATCTGTTTTGCGAGGAGCATGTTTGAAGTCAGACTCTGGTGTTAATAGGCTGGCACAGTGACTTCAGCACATAGTTTCTCTCATCAAAGTAACACCATCACAGGTGTGTGGGTCCATGTGCTGCTTTTACTGACTGGAGCCGTTTACGCCTGACTGACTGTTAACTTGCCCAGATTCCCTATGAATGTAATTATATAGGTCTGCCTCTCATTCCTCTAAGAATGTCCAGTGTCTCACTCCAAAGTAATGGAGTCTGCATCATATATACATAATATATAATATATATATGAAAAATCTGGGGCCTAATTTGATTCTAAATTCCATAGATTTCAGCCTATGTCAAAAGTAAGGAACAAATCGGGATTTATAAAGGCAAAAACTATGTAAATGTTATGCATACAGCAGCTAAAGAGCATGTGTGCAAACTTTTTTTTTGTATATACAGGTGCATCTCAATAAATTAGAATGTCGTGTAAAAGTTCATTTATTTCAGTAATTCAACTCAAATTGTGAAACTCGCGTATTAAATAAATTCAATGCACACAGACTGAAGTAGTTTAAGTCTTTGGTTCTTTTAATTGTGATGATTTTGGCTCACATTTAACAAAAACCCACCAATTCACTATCTCAACAAATTAGAATATGGTGACATGCCAATCAGCTAATCAACTCAAAACACCTGCAAAGGTTTCCTGAGCCTTCAAAATGGTCTGCACAATCATGGGGAAGACTGCTGATCTGACAGTTGTCCAGAAGACAATCATTGACACCCTTCACAAGGAGGGTAAGCCACAAACATTCATTGCCAAAGATTGAGATGCACCTGTACCAGTAATTAAAATAATGAAACATTGTTTTTAAAAATGTAAAGATAAATAGACATTAATGAATGTGCAAATGAGCAAGTGCTTTGTGATATTTATGTCACTAAAATTAATGTATTAATTATATACAGTATGATTTTCTAACTGTATTGTGGGCATTCTGTAGATGGAGTTGATGTGCTTGTTCACATTATGTAATAAAGATGTCAAGATTTATAAAGTGGAATGCATTTTTTTTTGTGTGCATATGGACGTTTTCGTATTCGTTTATATATTTCATATTTCTGAAATTGTTATACTGTCACATTTATAAAAATTATATTCACGTCTTTATAAAGGCAGTTCATTTTGTAAGGGCATGATTAAATATATTTGACCTATTTTGCAAATTGAGTTCAAGTTAATTATATATTTAATTACATTTTTTAAATGATTGTAATTTTAATTTGAAAAAATATGATAAAACATGTTAGTAAGTTCCCTTACTCTATACGGTGAAAAAACTGTAATAGATCAAATGGGATATTTCATGTAAAATACTGTAAAATATTCGGTGTTTGGATGCATAAAAGAAAAAGTCATCTTATAATTTACAGTGAAAAAACATAAATTGACATTCCTTGAATTCTCTGTGACAGCTCAAATTTGATGGCTTTTTATTGAAATAACTGCATCTTTTTAGTCATTACTATTAGTTGTGTACATACATTAGGTTTTATGTTACATCTTATGTTGTTAAACGAATGTTTATTGCATTATTTTTGTGTTGTGTGTTATCATGATGGTCTTTTGTGCGTATGACACTGTTTACATTCTATATATAGCCTCAGAATAGAATTTACCTCAAGATAAAAAGTTACCTCAATTTTAGTAATGTGGTACATTAACATTATTTCAGTTAGTGAAATACATTTTATACTGTAAATTTAATTTCTAATCTGTAAAACTTGTAAAATGTTGCTACAGTAAAGTTCTGGCAAGCTTTAGAAAATGTTTTTAGCGATTAAGAATAAACAACTTCCTTTTTAGTTTCATTTTAAAAGCAAGATTCAAATCTTAATTTCCTATATGAGCACCATTGCTCAATGCACATGCACTAACTGCTAAGCCATGGCTCATATAAGATTGTATGCACTTATGTATACAAGTATATAATGTGTTGTTGTTGTTTTTTCAGCTATGAAAGTGAATTCAAACCTAGCAGTTCGACTGCTGTGGATGAGGATGAAGGTTTCAGTGACTGGACCCAAAAGCTGGGACGGAGAACAAGGTCCAGAATGGCTGAGAACAGCAGTGGAGGACAGTTACAACAGGAGGAGAAAGACGTGAATGAGAGATCTAGACAAAGTGACAAAAGCAGCTTCACCACTTCTATACAGCATCAGCAAATACAGGACAGAGAGGACGAGGAGAAAAGACCAGATAGGTGGAGGAGCCCTGAGAGACGAATGGAGATCAATGAGAAGGTGAGCAGCCCGAGATCAGAGGAATGGCATGACGACAGCAAAAGAAGACAACAGGAAATAACACCACAGATGGAGAACAAGGTGCCACGGGAATTAGTACAGTACAGTATTAGAAGTACAGAGCATCATATCATGTACAGTACATGACAGTGACTATGTCTAAATCAATACCATCACTCAACAGATGAAAGAGGAGCGGAAGGAGGTGAAGGTGTCATATATGTCGAA
Organism: Sinocyclocheilus anshuiensis; assembly: GCF_001515605.1. Classification (NCBI taxonomy): domain Eukaryota; kingdom Metazoa; phylum Chordata; class Actinopteri; order Cypriniformes; family Cyprinidae; genus Sinocyclocheilus; species Sinocyclocheilus anshuiensis. Next base: position 817,672 of record NW_015555819.1, read on the forward strand.
AGTATTCCTACAGCAAGACAGAATGCCTAATGGCAATGGAGAGGCAGCTGCAGAGGAAATTACATCACATCTGGTCAAAACCAAAAGATCACCCAGGTAACTTGTCTCCATGCACTTTCTCATCTGTAGGTTTTTGGGGAAATATTATGAAGATATGCTTAGGTCACATGTTCAATCAATCAATCAATCAATCAAAATGACGCCTGTTTTAAGGATCATCACAATTTTTTCATGACAAATAAGCACATTTTTCCATAATTCCTATTATTGTAAGTGACACTGTGCACTTTGCGTGTATGTTTAATCAAAAACATATATATATGTATGTATGTATGTATGTATGTAGCCTATATATATATATATATATATATATATATATGAATGTGTGTGTGTGTACCATTGAAAAAAATACAGTAAAACAATAATTTTGTGAAATTTATTACAATAAAAAAAAAAAAAAATGCAATTCATTCCTGTGATTATAAAGCTGATTTTTTAGCATGATTACTCCAGTCTTCCGTGTCACATGATCCTTCAGAAATCACTCTAATATGCTGATTTGCGCCTCAAGAGACATTTCTGCTTTATATATTTGTTTAAACCATGATGCATTTTTTCCCCAGGATACTTTGAAGAATATAAAGTTGAAAAGAACAGCATTTATTTGAAATAGAAAACTTTTGTAACATTATAAATGCCTTTACTGTCACTTTGTTGTTATAGTGCATTACACTAATGAGAAAGCAAATACATAAATATAAAAAAATAATAGTATATATTATTAGTCACTATTTTTAAAATACAGCCTGTTTAACTGTAAGAGTCAAAGAAAGGGAAAATTAATTATTGACAAAATAATTGTTTTGATGAGTTATTATTTTTGATTAATAATAATGATTTGAGGAAAGGACTAACATTTTAAGTTGACTTTAGGGGGAAAAATAAGCATAGAAGTTGGTCTTGTTAAAATTAGAGGCTTATGTGATATGTGTTATATATAGACGTGACCTAATATTGTTGCTGCCAAAAAAGTTGTGCCAGGAAGTTTCTAAAATGGCTGTTAAGGGAGTTAGTTTATATCTATCTAAAGGTCTCGTATAGCCAGCCCTTTAACTAATACCGTAATTTCTGGCCCATTTTACTGCTTACTCTGGCCAAGAACTATCCACTTCGCAGAGTCTGACTAAAAGTAAACTGACCAATCACAATTTGTTTTATTTTTATGTGCCATTTAAGTTTATCTGAGATAGATTCATAATAGACTGTGTGGAAAAATAATAAAGTAATGTATGACTGATCAGAAAATCTGCTGGTCCAATAGTAATAATTACTGATTGTTTCATAGAAATGACCAACATGCCGTCTGAGACTAACCCTGTTTTTCTGTTCTCCACTCTTCTCCAGCAGGACTGTAGATGTAGATCAGGTCTTTGAGACTAAGAAGGACATGGACGCTGGTCTGGAGACCGAGCTGAAGCTGGAGAAGATCAGACGTAGCCACCAGGAGAAGGAGAGCCAAGGAATGGAGCAGCTACGGCAGGGTCAGGCCGAGGCTGAGCTGGAGCTGGAGGAACTGAAGAAGAAGAGAGAGGAACGACACAAGGCTCGTGAAGAGGAGGAGCAGAAGAGAGAGGAAGAGGAACAGCAGAAACTAGCCAAAAAAGAGGTGGCTGAGCTGATTTCTATTCGTCTAAATCCAAAGTTTGGCATGAAACTCTAGATGGCGCAATCCGATAAGTCTAACTCAATCTGACATAATGACATCTTTATCACATGGTGCAGCTGATTGGTCCTTTTTGTATCAGCAGCCAATGAGCTTGTTGCTTAACATTCAAATACATGGCTAGTGCTTGCTGTAGCAGTTGCAGCGTGCTTTAGAAACCCTCCACCTCCCCCAGCTCCACCTTTATAGATCTGCTACGGGGTGATTTCATGTATATGTATTTATATATGGTGGTTATGTCATATATGTTATATGTGCATCAGCAGTATTTCTTACATGCTCACAGAAGCATGTCTGTAGATGTATGGGCAGCAGCAGTGTAGCAGATCTATTCCGCCAAGACCAAACACATCAACATTGTCATGTACATTACCATGCCAATCCCTCTGCGAGTTGTCATGATAGAACTTTTTATTTTGGTGGGAATTTTAAACTATCTATGTTTCTTCCAGTAGTAGAACATTATTTATTAGGGTTTGCATAAAACATAGTCATTTGATTTCTTGATTTCATTTCATTTGTATTAATTACAGGAGGACAAGAGACAGATGAAGGAGGACATTGAGAGGAGGAGAATGGAAGCAGCGGAGAAGAGAATGAAGAATCTCAACATCACACCTACAGATGGCGATGATCCATTTAACCCTCTAAACCCAATAAGTCCAACTTTCAAGGTAACTATACATACTGTATCTGCATAAACATTCTGAAACCTTTCCTTACAAAAAAGTACCGTGGCAGTACAATAGTATAGTGATGGTATCAGCAATTAATGCCATTGAACTTTGACAAACACAATGGTACTGACTGATAACTATGCATATGGTTTTTCATGATACTCCAAGATACCAAAAGAAAAGGGTAATTATAGGTGCTTTCGCACCGCAGTAACCTTTTTGAAGTTACTAGATCTATTGGCGGAATTTCCCACTTTTTGGTGTGTTCGCACCGCAGGAACTAGGAATGTATTTAGTTCTAGGAACTCCGTTTGGGGAAACTAATTTAGCTCCTACTTCAGAGTAGGGTCTAAAACAGTTCTATAGGAATTCTATAGGCCTAGAAGATAACACTACAAGTTGTCATAGGAGATTTAGTCAGATTTTCATGCAATCGTGTAAATTGTGTGTTTACATTCCATTTCCATTTTCACGAAACCCACGACATGCAACAAAAACAGCTCCGAACACAGCATCCTCTATTCACCGGTTGTTGATGTTTGTAAATGCCACGATTAAAGACGTCACGGTCGGCCACTTCAGAGTTCCTGCTGCCGGTGAAAATACAACCAGTAAAATGGCCCGAAGGAGAAACTGGTTGTCTAGGAATGACCCTGCTGGCTAGTTCCTGAGTTCCTTAATGGTACACTTTTAAAAATAAAGGTTCTTTATATTGGCATCAATGGTTCCATGAGGAACCTTTAACATCCATGGAAACTTTCCATCCACAAAAGGTTATTTTGATTAATTAAATGTTCTTCACACTACACTCTTAAAAATGAAGGTTCCAAAAGTGGGTTTTAACAATGATGCCATAGAAGAACCATTTTTGGTTCTGCAAACAACCTTTCATCGAACAGTTCTTAAAAGAACATTTTAAAAATCTAAAGAACCCTTTCCACTATAAACAACATTTGTGCAGTGGAAAGGTTCTATAGATGTTAAACTTTCTTCATGGAACCATCAATGCCAATAAGGTACCTTTATGTTTATATGAGTGCAAGAAAAAAAAAGTTCTTCTGAGAACTGGTAACAGAAAGATTATATGAAGGTTAAATGGTTCTTCTATTGGATCACTATTGGCGCTTTTCCACTGCATGGTACGGCACGGTACGGCTCGGTACGGTTCACTTTTGGGGGGTTTTCCACTGGGTACAGTACCTGGTACCTGGTACTTTTTTTAGTACCACCTCGGTTGGGGTTCCAAGTGAACCGTACCGTTACCAAAACGTGACGTGTAAACTCTGCTGATCACGGATTGGCCGGAGAGAATCGTCACTACCTGCGTCACTGAATTGCAGTGGAAACGCAAACCGTGCCGAACCGTGCCGTGCCGTACTGAGCCGAGTCGTACCGCGCAGTGGAAAAGCGCCATATGAAACATCTGGAAACTTTTTTTTTTAAAGAGGATTTTTTTTGTACAACCTAGAAATCAATCACAACAAATAAGCATTTCTAAGACATTGAAGAATTTTGACAAATAATCCTGTTCTTTTTTTTCTTCTTTTTTTTTCGAAATTTTTTTTACAGAATACAAGCTCCATTTTATTTTGTAAGTTGCTTGTGCTCATTGTGCTGTGAACAAACCCACATGTTTGCAGTGTATAAGTGGTTGAACACATCTTAGGTCAAGTAACAAGCATGCATATTCATATATTGGTCTTCAGATAAGGATTACAGGAATATTCCAGGTTCAGAACAAACTAACATGTTTTTGAATAGTACATAAAATAATTATGACCTGTATTTTAGTAAAAACAAATAAATAAAAGATAAATAATAATAATAATAATAATAATAATAACTTGGTAATTAAATTTCATGTCATTAGAACCTCACTTTGCAACTTGGAATATTCCTTTAAACTGATTTAATTTATTTTAGGGCATGTTTTTATTTATTTAGTTTAACAACCAAAACTGCTTGACAAGTGTAATTTGTTTATTTGCTGCACTTGCTTTCCATTGTGTGAAAAGATCTGTGGTTTTATATATGCACTTATAGGACTTTCATTATTGTACATCTTGAAAATATTAATTCTGACTCATTTTTCCATTTCTTGAAGATGTTTCACCACTCGTTTGAGTGATTTCAACAGTTCAGACAACTGGCAAGTTACATGACATTCTGTGATTTTTGAGCATTTGCATAGACACATTCATTAATGAACTGCCTAAATTTCCTAAAAACATAACATACATAAATGGAAACACCATAATGGTCGATTCATAACCAGTGGTGCTTAAGGCACAACAACAAATAAACCCCGAATCATAACAAGAGACCAAAATATTGGAGAGAGTTGTAGAATAGATAACCACCTAGTAACCAACCAAAACATCTTAACAACAGCTTAAGCGATGCACTGGCAACCAACTACACAGCATTATGGCACTGAGGTTTGCATGGTTCTGCAGACTCTTTAATGTCAAAGGGGATTTGTCTCTAGTCAAATCTTACCAACATAAATAAAATAAAATTACTCAGGCCCTCATGTCATGAGCTAAGCAAAGCTGGAATTTATAGCTAATCTGGCTTTTATCCACTGGTACCCAAGGTCAATCAATCCACAAAGATGCAGAACATAGTGTGAGGAGCACAAAACCTGGACACCTGGGCAAAGAAAAAAACAAGTAATATAACACCATCTTCCTACAAGATCTGAAGTGACCATATCTGATCATCTTGAACCTTTATGGAAAGGTCTTGAAGACAATGCAGATGTACACATCCTAAACTTGCAAACAACAGGAGGTGTTTCTTCTTGAATTGTGCAATTCCTCTCAAGAGTGCAAAGACTACAAATGAAGCCCCAGTCCCTGCTATTAAGTTTATTGTATCTATTCCTTGTGTTTATCCACTCCTATGATATAGCATTTTATCCACCCAAAATATGAAATCGACTCTGTAATGGCTTAATACAACAATATACTAATGCCTGAATCATGCTTGTATTAATGGCACATAAATCTGAAATAGCTGATACTACAAAAATAAGGTTAGCAACATTGGGAATTTTTTTGCCCTTAAACTTTCAATTGCACAGATTATTAACAACAAAAGTGTGACCTCACCTATAGACCAGCATGGTAGTTTTTCCATTAAAACACAAATGTACTTTATTATGTGGGGATTTGCAGTCTTTGTTTTGGGGACCCTGAGTTTTCCAGTGCTTGTCTGTGTATTTATGTAAGAAACAGAAGTGACTGACAGTTGAAAGTACATTCTCAGTGAGCAGAGGTTAAAAAGCCAGTGGGCCCAACAGCAACACAAGGGATCCTTCTGTGAGCCTGAAACAGGAGCTTGTTAACATGTACAGTGGAAGTGAGAAAAGACTGAACGGAGCTACAGTATGGATTTCTCTGGTTATTACAAGGAATCCTCAAGAAATTCATATTTACACTCATTTGTGTGGCCTCATTCTTCATTCAACAAATTGATCAAAACTACATGTTGATCCCAGAGGACCTTCTGGAGAATCTTGAGATAGTTTTAAAGTTTTGAGTTCTTGCAAAAATGAAAATTCTGTTAACTCTCCCTCTTGTTGTTCAAAACATGTATTGTCCTGAAGCAAAACAATATATATTTTTAAGAGTTTTTACTCAGGTCTTGTCAATATAATGACAGTTCAGAGTGACCAGGCCTCCTCCTAAAATGAAGGGAAAAAAAAGACCTAAAAGTATCATAAAAGTGGTCTATTCATTATATATATATATATTAGAGCTGTCAGTTTAACGTGTTAACTTAATTAGTTATGAAAAAATAATGCGACTAAAATATTTTAACGCAGTTAACGCACTGGCTCTGCCCCCAGACCTGTAAGTCATCTTAAATTTCATATAGTTGACTGTTGACAAATATGATGCAGGGTAATAACTCCATAAATAAAGTTATGCCCTAAAATTCAAGATATTGGTGCAAAGAATGCCCCGTATGAGTTTTTGTCTCATATTTATATCATACAATATCACACGAGCAGGGAGAGCAGTATTGCTGATTTTGTCCCGAATATCACGAGTGACAAATTTAAATGTGATTTTGTTTTTTTTTACAACAGTCCAGTAAATAAATTGATATTGTGTTATATTGTGTTTTTGCTCAATTTAGCAGAGAACATATTAACTTTAAAGCCATAGCAGAATTGTTGTGCGTCTCCAAGCAACGCAGCGGTGTTTAGTTTCTGAATGAATCCAAGTTTTAAACGAATCATGTGAACCAATGATTCAAAGGCCCATTCATAAAGAGAGCCTATCCCCTTGTTCAAATACCCACTCTTGCCATCTTTGCACTTGACCACTTGACTACTTATATGACCAATAAAATGTGCAACACTTTGTTTTTCTACCAAATTATATGTCAAATCTAATTATTATATTATTTAACTTACACTGGAAAGGTTTAGTGACCTCTCGCAAGATCTCGGCAAAAAGTCTCACGTTTTATTTCCAAAACATGATGCATGATGGGATACACTAAGCTTTGAATAGCGCTCCGTAGCGGTATTCAAGATAGTGTGGATTTAGTGTGCGTTAAGGGCACTGGCATTTTAAAGACCTGAGACAGTATTTGGGCAAGGCAATTTATTTCATTCCTGAATGAATCAGCCATTTGAACGAACTGAATGAATGAATGACTCATAAAGACATTTAGCTCCACCTGCTGGCAGATTAAGTTTCTTATTTAGAGTATCTTTTAATTAAAAGAAAAATAATAATAAAAACATTAAAGGGATAGTTCACCAAAAATAAAAATTCTGTCATCATTTACACACCCTCTTGTTGTTTCAAACCTTTCTTTTGGGCAACACAAAAGAAGGTATTTTGAAGACTGTTGGTAACAAACCAATGACCAGTTTTGGTTACCAACGACTTTCATTGTATGAACAAAAAATAAAAAAAATTGAGATGTTTCTCAAATTCTATTCTTTTATGTTTCATAGTTTTTGTTAGGCCGTTGTACGTACATTTTTATGTGTAACAAATTACATGTTGAATCAAATAAAATATTTATTTCTAAAGCTACAATTTGTAATGTCTAATTGATACTTTCCCATTTAACACAAAAATAGCTTTAAATAATCTTGCAATTAATTAGATTCATGTAATGTAATATATATATA
>NW_015555819.1:825327-835766 GCF_001515605.1 Sinocyclocheilus anshuiensis
AAACATTTTTTTTTAAATGTAACTTTCTTTTAATTCCAGATCACAGAGAGAACAGAATCCTTGAATCGATCTTTAAAGAAGAGGTGAGTTCATTCATCAACATAAAATTAGTAATACGACTCAGCAAATGAGAAAGTGCACAATCTACTTGACATTCTTGGCCTCAGTGTGTTTGCAATAAATGGCAGATTCTTGACAAAAACTTACAAGTATGTTGGCAAAATGGCTGTTGACTAAATGTAAATATTGACATGGTGGCATAGGTCACTGTGATATTTTGTTAGTCCATTGCCTTGTCAGCAATGATTTATGGGTCGGCTAACTTTAACCAGATGTGGAGAGTACACTTTTCCTGATGTCTGCTAAGATATTATTTTGAATACAAACACAAATTAGACTTATCTATACATACAAAACATTCAGGACACTATGTGAAATACTACTAGTACTACTACTACTACTACTAATAAAAAGTTATGTATTTTGATTTGTTACTTTTTTGGTAAATGTCATGTTAGATGGTTGCAATTTTGTAGGTTTTTTAAAAATTTTAATATATGTATTGTGACGATATATGGTAGCCTTACAAAAATGATAAGATTGAGCATAATTGAATGCATTTTGCCTGTTCTTTTTAGTATTATTACTATTATAGTATTTATTATATATTTATATGAAGATTTTCAATTTTCATTTTAAATTTTGATTATTTTTTTCTTATTTTTTTTATATTTCTATATACTATATATTCCCAAATACAATATGCTTTATTTTTATTTCAGTTTTAGTAATGTTAGTACTTCTAACTTTTACTTATCTTATTATTTTATAAGTTTTTCAGCTAATATGCATATTGCATTTTAAAACTTTGCATATTTTTAAAACTTTTTTTTTTTTTTTTGTAATTAACAAAACGACACTGGTTCATATGAATCTTTGTTTCGAAAACAGCAACAGTTTCAAGAAGACCCAGAGACCCGTACTTCTGCCCAAGATTGATGACAAACTGGAACAATACACTCATGCAATTGAGGTTCAATTGTCTTATATCTTGTTATGTTATGCTTTTTTATGTATTGATGATATTTATGTTAATCTGTAGTCAAAGTGTGGACAGTAAATTCTTATTTTATTATCTAATGCCTGGTTTAAGAATGATCTCTTAGTCAAACCATTATTTAGAGAAATCAGGCCTGTCTCTGGCAGCATTTAAACAAATGGATCAGATGGTTTATATTTAGAGTGATTCAATGGGATCTCTTGTTGTACCGCCTCCTGAGAGTCTTTTGCTACATTTGCAGTATTTCTTTAGAAACAATTAATCGCTCTGACTCACTGAGCCTAACTGTCTTAATGGATTGCAGATCTCCTCTAAAGACGCAAAATTGACTAAGTCAGCAGCAGTTGACATGCCCAGTGTCTCTGCTCCAGTGACCTCCAAAAAAAACCTGTTTGAAGCAGGAGAGGCCTGGAGTCAAAGCAGCCCGAAAGGAACACCTTTGAAGGTCAGAAATCAGATCTCATTTCATTCAATGACTCACACCCAAAAAGGAAAACTCGGTCATCACTCACTTACCTTCACGTTGTTTCAGAAAAACAAACATTTTGAATATTGTACTGGTCGTTCTTACAAAGGGTGCTAAACCTTTCAAGCATGATAAAATCATAAAAATGCTCTGCGTTCTGTACTTCAAGTCTTTATGGGAGTAATAGTGGAGGAAGCATTCAGGAAAATGTCCAACTAATAAGAAATCAGCTGTTTCATATCACCCCTTTAAATATTATGAGGGAAAACAGTGATGTCAGCGCACTTCTATTATTGCTTTGAATGAGTCTTAGATTGTGCAAGTTTGGAGGTCAAGAGGCGGCTCCAGCGTCGCAGCGGCGGCAGCGTGAGATAGGTCATGTAGTCATGTAGTGTGGAACAACATCTGCTCTTTACACCTTCACATTCACACCCACACTATCGGTTTGCCAGAGTCTGACACACATGAACGACCATCAATGGGAAGCTCTTGTGCAGGAATTCTTGGGAAATGTTAGCCAGATCAATCATAACCTTATGAATTGTGCTTCACCGCTCCATCAACATATGAAGCCAAAACTAAAACATACAAAAAAGAAAATCATTTAGATTATTTGTAATTCAGTTTTGTTATACATGCTGTTCTGTAACGGTTTTATATTTTTAGGATACAGACTGTGTGAAAGTGGGTGTAGCAAACCTGATCAACCATTGGGTGAAAGGAAGTCCAGAAGGCGGGAACAGACACTCCCCTTCCACACCATCTGTAAGTCTATTAATGAACCTTGAAAATCTTTAGATGGTAACCAATGTGCTGGGGAGAGATACATGTATTTGTCCCATGGTGGAATGGAGAAATTAACTAATAATTTCATTGGCATATTTTTTGAAAGACCGAGACTGACGTTTCTGTGTAGAACAGATGTGTTAATTTACATGTAGTCAAAAAATGAATATATATACAGTAAAATAACAAAAAGGTACATTTATGTTGCCCCCTTGTGGTAGAGTGAGCTACTGCATCTTCAATTATTTTCCGAAAAACAAAAACAGTTAATCAATCATCATGTCCGGTATACCGCAATGTTCTTTGATGGGTGTATGTGGTTTATAATGTTAGCGGTTAAGGTCTGAAGAAAAAACCTTAAGATCATCACATCCAGATGTAATGAACATTGTTTCTATGAAACATAAGAGCTTTTGAAGACCAGAAAAAAAGGCTACATGATTGAATTTCATCTTTGAATCATTGAGTGATAATAGATTATGAACATCTGGTTTATGTCAAATAAATAGTTCGCCCAAAGTCGTTTACACACCCTCATGTTGTTCCAAACCTTTTTGATTTACTTATTGTGGAAAACAAAACGAGTAATTCTGAAGACTGTGCTGGTTTCTCTTTTTCATGCAATTGCAACGAATGGGGACTGAAGCTTTCGAGTTTCTAAAAGGACAAAAAAAGCACCATTAAAAGTCATTTATACTACTTCTACACTATATTCCAAGTCTTCTGAAGTGATTCAATAACTTGTTTGTAAGAAACTGAGAAATTTCAGTGAAATTAATGAGTTTGTTAATCCGGTTCCCAATATCAACCTTAATGACTCAAAGAATCAGGCTAATCTGGTTCTTGAGTTCAACTCAATGACTCAATGGTCTAGTCAGTTAATCAGTGAAAAATTACTTAGATTTCAGGTCAACATAAAAGGATATTGGGGTACAACAGCAGATTTAGGAAAATAAAGTCATTCTTAACAAATGCTCTCTAATGTTTTTTTCCAGGATGTTAAACCTGGAGATGTTCTGCAGAAAAAGAACATGTGGGAAATTTTTGGAGAAGGTTCTGCAGGAGAGAGGTCAGGACTGGGAGGAAAGGTAAATATTCAGATAAAATCTTGTACTGATAAACCTTAAAATGATTTGAAAAGTTAAATGAATCTCTTGCTTAATGCCACTCTCATTATTTCTTCTACTCACCTTTTATATTGTAGGGCTCCTCCTCTGGTAAACGGTACAAGTTTGTTGTGACAGGCCATGGAAAATACGAGAAGATTTCCACTGATGGTGATCATTACAGTGTCTACCCGAATGGAAAAGCAAGTGAGGCGCTTTCTTCTATTTTACATAGTTTAAAGCTAACAAAACAGTTCACATGTACATTAGTTTATTTAATGAGTAAAAGTAAAAGAGCTTAAAATTTGTTTCTTTAAATAAAAAATGCCAAAAACAACAACAACAATATGGATACATGGTCTTGATGCCTTTTTGCAGGCCAACAAAGGCATGCTAGGTAATGTTATCTAATATGAACTAGCTACAAAGCTAGTACCAAACTAGCTACATAGCAAGCTAGCTAAGATTAGCTTAAAATAGGCCTACTGACTGTTGTAGCATTAGAGCATAAAATATGCTTTTAGAATACTTTGAAAAGACACAAAAACCCAGAGCGACTCAATTTCCAGTGCCTTATGGGATGATATCCATTTCCCCCAAGTACATAAATGAGAGCTCTAAAAAGTCATATCACTCATGTCATTGTTCTAATTCAAAAGATTCTTGAAATAAGAATATCACATAAAAAGTTAAGATGCTATCGCAAGTATACTTTTGAGAGCTAATATAATTCATTTTAAAATAGACCTGAAATTTTTTACATTTTTAAATCTCGCTGTCTAAATGTTTTTCATACACCTGTTTGATAATACATTGATAATATATCTCAAACAAATCACAGCAAGCTTCTAACACAATGCAAATGTTTCCATTCAATGGCTAGTGTCATAAAAGTAGTCATACAAAATATCCTCTCTCAAAACAGGTATTTTATTAAAAAAAAATAAAAAATAACATTAAATCTAGTACAGTGCACCTTAGAATGCAAAGCATTATACACATCAGCATCAGTAAAGAGAAAATATTCTCAGTCTGACGGTTTCTGCAACAAAAGACAAACATGCAAAAAAGGCCAAGCCTACAAACTTAACATTACCTAAACCTGAAATAAGAACATGCATGAGTTGGAGTTGACAATCAGCATTCACTGTTATTCATTTAATCATACTGAAGCAACGAGAGCATTTATATTAAAGGTTTGGAAAGCCCCTTTTGAGGCTCCACCAGTGAAAGCTCTTTGTCAACACTACGCCCCAAGCAGAGTGCGCCATGCCTTGCTTTCTGTACTAATAAGGCTTAGAACAAATTTCCAAAACTTAGCATACTTACTGTATACATCTCTTTCTTATACTACCTCTTAATTCTTTCTTCCGCAGTTAACTGGTTCCACTTGCCCACCCACCTAAAACTCACTCTCAATTGTCCCTACACCTTAAAAAACATACAATAGCAATTTGTCCCTTAACACCATGTTAACTTGTATATATATACTGTATATCTTATCCTCACAAAGATTTGTTACGCCCCATTAAGCACCATAGAATACTGGCTGTAGAAAAATATTGCTGAGAAAAAGGTGTGGTGTATTTTATTGTAATGTTAAAAAAGAATACTGTAGGGTAACTAAAAATTTTCGATACCTAAAACCTGCATTATATTTTACATGTTCATACCCCAAAACACTCTCTTGATTTTGCTTAGATTTTGTCTCTTGTGGCAGGCTGGAGTGATATTTCTGTATTATTAAATCATTTAAATTATTATTATTATTATTTTTTGATGAAGGTGTTCAGGGATGTAAGTATTATCAAAATTATAACCATATTTAACATGCTCATAAAAAATGCCGAGATGAGCTTTGAAAGTCTTAAGCAATAAACTCTTTAATTTAAAAGCTTCAAAACGATATGATTTCTCTTTATTCAGTATTCTAATTAGCTTAAATGGCTAATGCCAGTTGACAAGTGGGCAATTACCTACTGCAAATAAGTTACTGTGCATTTGACAGATAGTCATTTTTTAGTTTACTTGCCAATTGACCGGTTATAAAGTTATAAAAGCATATGTAAAGAATTGGACAGGATAATAAACAGAACTCAACCATCGCAATGAAAGCTAACACCATCCTTGCCCACTATTTATATGTTATCCAGTTAGACGTCAGTTGTTTAAGAAGTACTGAAGCCTTTGGCTGTTCTATTAAAGTCTTTTGGTTCTTCGTCTTTATTTTTGCGGCCTATGAGTCCCATTTCAAAAACTGTTGCAATCTTTGTTGCTGGTCGCGAAACTGCCTCTCTTAGTCGTCTGGCATCAAACCGCGGGCTGTACAGGAGAACTGGCAAACGATGCGCAAATGTGGGAATCTCTTTTGGCATCTTCTGTTCTGCCTCCATCTTCTTTTGCTCCTCGGTTTTATTGGCTTCAATTTGTTGCATTATATTCTCTTTGGTGGAGAACATTTGGAAGAGGACAGCATCCCACATTTTTGCTGCCCTTGGGGAGTCTCTACTGTCCTGGCTGTCAGTAGGCTTAGCTTCGGCTTCAGACTTATTTTGCATTTCACTTACATTTTGATCAGCGCTGGCAGGGACATCTTTCTTTGACGCAGGCTCTTCCTCTGGAAACTTGGGCTCCTCTGCTTCAACCACCATATGTTTCTTAAGGCGAGACCAGCCACTGAGTTTTGACTTCATGCCTTTTGGTTTCTGCATCACCTTCAAGAGAGGCTCTGCAGTTAGGGAGGAGCCTTCCTCACCCTCCTCCTTCTTTTCCACTGCAGACCTGATCTCCTGTTGTGGGCTAGCTTTTGTCTCCACTCTGTCAACCTTTTCAGGTTTGGTATCCTTTGTTTCAAGGTTCTCTTGGTCTTCTCTTGGTTTAGCCAGTAGCTTAACCACATCTTTAACCTCTCCTTTTTCAGGAGGTTTTTCAGAAGAAGCAGCTTCAAGCTTCTGCTTCTTAATTCTCTCTAACAAAGACATTTTTGCCTCTGTTGGCTTCTCTGTTACTTTGGTTGTTTCGGCATTAACTTTACCTTCTGACACCTTTGGAAGAGCTGGCTTTCCCACATCTTGGTCGGATAATAGCACAGCCTTACTAGCAGATTTCGGAGTTACCTTCACTGTTGGAGGGGTTGGTGTCATTTGGGAAAGTCTGGGAGATCCATAGGTTGGAGTTCTGACTCTTGGTGTCACAGTACTTATTGGCTCTGCTTTTGCTTCTGATGGTGGTGTGTCAGCTACAGATACCACAATAGTTGGAATTTTAACATCAGGAATTTTTGCTTTTAATTCTGGCACAGTTGACTTGGGAATGTCCCTTACAGAGTTTGCTTCTAGCATAGAGGCTAACTTTGAAACCTCTGGAGGTGGAGCCACCACAGCGGTTTCCTCTTTAACAACACCAGCCTGAGGTGGCAGGACTTCAACTTGTTCTTTAGGCTTTACCTCAGACTTGTCATTCGTCATGGTCACATTTACATCAGGTTGAGGTACTATTTGTTCCTGTTTTGAAAGGTGAGTTGCCTCTGCACTTGGTAGTGCAGTTGATGTAGAAATGCTAAAACTGGGTGTGTAACTCTTTATTCCTCCATGGGCAACATATTCAGAGGGAGTCAATCCATAATATGTTGGTTTGGATTTAGGTGCTGTTGGTGTTTTGGGTCTTTGACCGGCAAATGGAGGGACTCTAGATAACGTTTTTTGATACCCAACTGAGGATAAAGCAGGCTGTGCAGGTTCAGTCTTGGGTGTTGTTGGGGTTTTAGGCTTTGGCTGCTCATTTGGGCTTTTCTGTATTTGGGCCTTTGGCTTTGATGACTCAAGTTTTGAAAGGTTTTCTGTGGTCTTATCCAGCTTTTCTTGTAAGGGTTCAGTTGATTTGACATCTATGTCCCCATTTTGTAATATTTCTGAATGACTGGTGTCATTCACTTGATTTGATATTTTATGCATTTCATTGTGTGGACCATTCAAACTTGAGGTTGGCGTTTTGGATCTTCTGCCCTCCATGTGCACAGGAGACACAGCAAATAAAAGTGGATTTGGTCTTGAAATCTCAATCACAGGTACTCTAACATGTGACACATTACCTGAAGGTGTCTTGGGACGCCCTGAAGGTGTTTTTGTTGAAATAAAGTCAAATGTTGGTGTCTTTACTCTTGTTGGTGTTGTAGCCCCCTTTGCCTCAAGTGTTGGAGTTGTACTCCATTTTGCCTCAGGTGTCAGTGTTGCATTTTGTTTAGTCTCTGAAGCAGGAGTACTGACCCTTTTCATTTCAGAAGATGGAATTGTCTCTTTCTTGACTTCAGAAGTTGGAGTTTGGCTTTTCTTAATTTCTGAAGTTGGGGTTGTAATCCTCTTGACTTCAAATGTTGGTGTTGTAACCCTTCTGATCTCTCTGGTTGGTGTTCTGTCTCTTCTTATTTCAGATGTTGGTGTCACTATCCTTCTAACCTCAAATGTTGGCGTTGGGCCTCTCAGTAACTCTGCAGTAGGTGTTTTACTCCTTGTTGGTGATGCATGAGGCGTTCTCACACCTACTGTCTTTGCTGTGTAATTGGTGATTTGAGGAACTTCAAACAATGGTTTTGCTGTTCTAGAAACATTCAAAGTGGCTGGCTGAGGGCTTGGAGATTTAGAGGTTACATGAGTGGTAAGATCTGAGCTGACTTCCACTCTTTGTGAAGTTTGTAGAATAGTGACTGGAACAGGTTCATGTGTGTCAAGTCCTGGTACTGGTGAGGCTGTGTATTGAAATGCTGGAGACCGGCGTTGGTGAGCCGCATATGGTTGTGGTGAAAATCTTGCTGTCTTGCCGTAAGTGAATCCTCTGTGATGAGGATAAGGAGACGACACATGCTGATACAGTGGTCGGACGTTGAAGCGTGGGTGTACCGTGCCAATGTAGTAAGGTGTCTCTGGAGTCTTAGGAGGAGTTGAGTGATCACTGTGCTCCAAGTCAGGGCTCGCTTCATTTACTGGAGAGAGGCTTGAGCGGAAGGGGACCGACGGTTGTGAGGCCTGGGCTGCAGCTTTTTTCTTCGCTGTCTTCTTGAGTAGTTTCTGGAGCCGGACATTTTCTTTCCCAGGTTTGGGACGCAATCTTTTTGCAATAGTGCAAATGTAGGCCACCTGTAAAAGCTTGTAAAAGAAGCTTCCAGCCCAGAGTGACACGAAGAACCATATGAGAAGAGGTCGTCCTTTTAAGGCCCTGGTAGGCTGGGCAGTTTGGAAAATTTCCAAGATGCAAGTTCAAAAGAGGAAAGGGCAAGAATAGCAAAGCAGTAAAATCATGCACAGCATAATTGCTTCTTAGCAACCACCTGGTGAAAAAAGTCGTCATTGTACATATAAAAATATATGCTCCGTGGTAATATGTACACTTATACGCATGTGCTTACCAAGAGATGACTGTAACTGAAGACAGGTGAAGACACTTCAAACGAGGTCCCCTGTACATATAAACATGTATGATTTTTTTTTACATGTCCTTTAAAATAAGCAACTGCATTTTAATAAAGACGTAATATATGGTGACAAGGAAACCAATATCAGTATTATTAATTTCAGTTTTACAGTGCTATATTACAGTCCCTATTGCACAAACCTGTCAAGTTAGCCTGCAACAAACTGCTGAAGCCTTTTCCCAAAGGACAGACATGGCATGCACTTCCATACTAGGCATTCATTTAATAATATCCAGAAGACAAAAATATCAAATTTCAAGCAAATTTTTCTGGGTTTATACCTGTTTGTCTGCTGTTCAGGGGTGGCCGGCGGCTGCCTGCTTGTCCCAGCTTGGACTGTCAGAACGGGAGACTCATATTGAGTTCAACTATTCCCCCTACCTTCAAATGGAAGGCACAGGCTCCATAGCAGTCCAAAAATAAAACCCTGAGTCCGTTACTCAGAATGCATGGAGAGTGGTGACGGTGTAGAGGGAACCATCAGCGAAGCAGGGGGGATCCAGGTCACCTTAGATATCACCAAGTGTCCCCCCTCCCCCATGACACCAGATGCACACCCTCATTTACACAATCTATAAGCACAGCACCCCCTACAGTTAAGAAGAAGCTATTATACTATTTAATATAATTAATGATTATTTATGCATTGTTAATGACAGGCTGGAATCACTACAATTTGTACTTCAATGAATGTGCATCAACAATGTAAAATAAAGTTTAGAGTTACTAAGTCACATCTAATTATTGAATGGCATTTAAATTCAATTTAGAAATGTATTGCCATATTAGTGACCTCAAGACATTTACAATGAAAAAAAGGAAATGGTATCTGTAAGAAACACTTACACCAGTTGGAGTAAGTTGGAATACAACTCATATCATTTCAGTTTCATATCACTGAGGAGTTCCTAACACAACATATGCGGACTTGGGAGCGAGCCCTGGGGAACACCCCAACACTTTGTCTGAAGCATCTATCCATTATTTTGAAAATAACACCAAAAGGCAAGCGGATCACACTCACATTCATCCCATTCAGAAAATGTGTTAATTGTGCTTACGTAGTACCACAGCAAATATAGCAACAGTGTCTCGGCCCACTCCTCCAAACTTACGCCTCTGTTACATTTCCTCAAACCCTCGTCCATCTCCTTATTCAGTGCCTGGGCCAAGATCTGGACCTTCCCTTCTTAACCCTTCCCACTACAGAATCTCCACCAATGGGATATTTTCACAGATCAAGTGTCACTATAACAGAAAGACTTTTTCATGCCTGCATGTTTGCTGAACTTTACAACCAGTCTCTGCCAGCAGGGAATTCACTTCTTTCAGCCTTTCTGAGGTAAGAGTGAAAGAAGGCACAAGTGCAGCGGGTGAGGAAATAATTAGAGTGGGAAATATTGTGTGTAGTTTTGTGTGAGTTTATACTAAGACAATTTGTGACAATGAATGTGTGAACTCATCAGGTTTTTACACAAACTTGTGGAGTTCATATAGCATAATGCATTTAGTTGCATCAAAAGCTTGGTCAATTATTGACTCCTTAAATTATAT
>NW_015555819.1:835804-839367 GCF_001515605.1 Sinocyclocheilus anshuiensis
TATATATATAATAGTTACATTTACATTTAAGTTGTGTGAATGACATAATCTATTCAGTCTATATTATCTAAATTTACTATGTCCAAATATAGAAAAAAACAAAAACTTGAGCTGGAACTTGGAAACTGGATCCTGAACAATGTTTGGGCCTATTAAGTGCAGCTGTCTTGTCAAAGTCAAATTCTTTTTGACCTGAGATGTTTGCAGGGATTGCTTACATCTATTTCCTGCCTGTTATTCAGAAGTTAACAATTGATTGTTTTTATATTTTAATTCATCAACCCTTTAATTATTTCTGATTGTGTAGTATTTTGTATTGATTCTTTACAAAATTAAGAGTCCTGCAATATATAAAGAAATATTACTTATAAAATTGGGAAACAACGCTTTATCCACTAAAGATGTTTTAAAGGAAAGTGTCTTTTCTTTTGATCATTTCAACGTCCCTGACAAGGCCATGAATCTACAGGCAAAGTGGAAAACAAACTTCCACATAAATCTGAATATGAGCAAGGGCACTTCTCATTTATCATGTGTCAGCCAGTTCATAGGTCAGCTAATAATACAATTCAGTCAATGCTTAGCTAAAATGACTTCACACATCTTGTGAGAAACTGAAAAGCGAAAAACATAGCAGACTACTATAAATCAAAATGTAATTGTTGCCTTAAAATGTAATACATATTCTGGTATATGTAAACATAACTTAAGTATTTGCACCCTACATTCTTAGTCATCACTGACAATTTTGATTATTTAATGTGGCAAAAAGCCCATTAGTTCAGCATGAAGGGGTCAACAGGGGAAAGGGAAGAGATAGTTTCATGACAGTTTTATGAATCGCTATATATATGTGTTCATTAGACTCTTTGCAGTCTTGCCTTGAGGTTCTGATTTGCACATCATTCTTTCATTTTCTTTTAGTCTCAAAGTCCACTATCACCATGTCAGACACAGAGGAGGTGTAAGTATCATAAAGTTTGTCATTTTGTAGTCCAACTGAACTTTAAAACATGCTTTTCTATGCATACTGAACTGAATTTGTATGACGCACACTAACCGAGCATAATCAGACTTCTGTTTATCATTTGTTTTTTACAGCGAGCATTTTGAGGGTGAGTACAGGTTTTCAATGTTTTCTCGTAAAATCGAAACAATATACATATTTGTGCTGTATCAGTTCATCATTTCCCCCTATGTTCATTGTTCTTTTAAGAAAATTATGAAAGTAGGCAATCACAACGAGATATTGTGTAGACTTAAATGTAATAATCATGCAATCCATGATACTGTTGCACTGGTGATCAAATAATTTCTAAAATTATTATTGTATGAATGCAGATTTCATCTGTTAGTAACAACTTCTGTATATGCCTACAAATGTACAACATCCTGTTCTCCGTTCTCCCTCTTTGAACTTTGATTTTTACATTCTATTTGATCGATTTTATTACACAATAAGGTATATAAAATGTTTTTTTGTCTTATTTACACTGAATCTGTAGTGCATGCATTAGACAATGTGAAGAACATGATCTTACAGACATAACAGTGTATAGATAAATAAATGTGCAAATAGATTTATGTGAAATAAATCAACTTCAACTTTATTTAATATTAAATGTATAAATAAATACAATAAAACATAAATAAGGCAGGTATTTCTTTTTAAAAATGTTTTTGTTGGCGAAAAAAATGCCGTTGTTGGCAGATTCGGTCCCTTATTATTATAGTTGCTAATAATATCCATTCTGTTCTTGCTTTCTGTTCTTGTTTAATACTTGCTGTCATTGAAGGGGAAGGTATGTTGATTACAGATGTATTCCATTTTATTTTGTTGAAGGGACAGCGGTGTCTCCTACTAGTGGACAACATCTATAATGCTGTCCCTTCTAGTCAAGGCTGGCAAATAGGTGCAAGACTGCCTATAATCCAAAAATATACACAAGCTAACCATATAGTCCAAATCTGGGCAATAATCAGACTAGGCTAAGTAATGAAATGGGTGAAAGAGTTTCAAATAATAACAACCGTGCAGTGATCCGTTGTTTGAGTTTGCTTTGCATGGCTCGTATTGAAAGCTGAATCACTCATTTCAAGGACAAGCTGCTATTTTAAATGTCAGAAGAAAAACATACACCATGACAGGGACAGGGGAGGGGAAAAAAAGTATATGTTAAGCTTTTCATGGTCATTGAAAACTTTCACTATTTTAATGTTTTAACACAAATTAAATCTATTTTTTATATTTTAATAATAATTTGATATATTTAATCAATTTAAAATTTAAATGCATTTTAATTATATTTTATTTAAAATATTATTTATTTTTAATAAATTATCTACATTATAATTATTTTTTTTTTAATCAATTTCGTTACATAGTTAAAATTAACTCGATTTTTATATCTAATTTAATTTCGAAATGAAAAGAGGAATATATTTATTTTTTCACAATCTATCTTAATATATCTATCAAATAATTACATTTTTCATTGCTTCTAAAAAAAATACTAATTATGTGGCAGTGCTATGCCAATGTTTGAAAATTGCTGTGTATCGTTAATTGTGTGGATTTCCCAATAACACAATAACATGTACTTGTCTCCTCTTACTCCTAATACAGAAGACAAGCCAAAGTACAAGTAAGTAGCCTGTAGGAATTTGCGCATTACAGCAAACTATTTGAAAAGTTTTTAAGACATAATGCTCATTTTAATTCTTTAACTACAGGCCATCAGCACCCAAGATCCCAGATGGTGAGAAAGTGGACTTTGATGTAAGAGTTCATGTATCTTTGGGAGTCTTTAAAATACAAATAGCCATGTATGTATTTGTCAATGAGACGACAACATTGTTTCTCGCTTGTCTCAACGCAGGACATTCAGAAGAAACGTCTCAACAAGGATACTCTTGAGCTGCAGGGCCTCATCGATACTCACTTCGAGCAAAGGAAGAAGGAGGAGCAGGAACTGATGGCCCTCAAGGAGAGAATGGTAAGGAACCGTCCCTTGAGAAATAAAATGTTAGCCTAACCTGATCTTCTTCAGAATAAGAAGTCGTAAATAAAAATGTGTTTTCTGTCTCCAAACAGGAGAAGCGCAGAGCTGAGAGGGCAGAGCAGCAGAGGATCCGAGCTGAAAAGGATAAGGAGCGCCAGGCCAGACGTGAGGTGTGTATCACTGACCCTGCGAATCTAGTACTTAATTCATTTCCAAAAAATCAAAAACAGATACATGTTCATTGACGACATTTTCCCCATTTTTTTCCCCCATAATGAATACAAGATGACACATCATTTAACACAAACTGTGACTTTTTTAATACGCGAGACTAAAAAGATGTAGTTTAAAAATATAAATGTAACAAAAATCTATATTCTCTTCAACAAAGAGAAGAAAAAGCATTTTTAAAAAGCCTCCACACATTTTCATACTTGGGGTTGCCAGATGTCAACAATTAGAGCTTGTCTCTTAAAAGGACACATTTCTGCCCTGTGTTTTACTTTATCTTAGCAACCTGGCAACCATGAGTACACGGGGAAAAAAAAAATGGTAAATTGA
>NW_015555819.1:839377-846398 GCF_001515605.1 Sinocyclocheilus anshuiensis
ATGAATCTCAATTATATTGCTTGCAGTTGTAGTTGCTGAATAAATTAACAAACAACTTTTGTGTGACACTAAAAAGTCCTTTTTTGTTGTTTTAATAGAACAAAAAACAACAAATTGGAATTAACGGAATTAATATTAGGAATTTCACAGTTTTAGCATCTGAGAGAAGCTTTTGAGCTTTACCAGTTGTCATAATGTACAGTGTGTTAATTTATATGATGATTTAATAAATCAGGAAACAGGATAAGTAAATGAGTAAAATACCCAAATTATTTGGCAACCAAAATTTGACAGGAAAAAAAAACAGGATCGGTTGAGGACTATGATGAAACTAAAAAGCAGCTGACAAAATCTATAAAGTGTCCATCTTCAAAACAAAACACTGACTTTGATAACTCCAACAGGAGGAGAGGCGAAGGAAAGAGGAGGAAGATGCCAAGAAGAAGGCAGAGGAAGACGCCAAGAAGAAGTCAGCTCTGTCTGGTATGGGCTCCAACTACAGCAGCCATCTGCAGAAGGTCAGCTCTACTTCAAACACTTAAAATCAACTAAAGAGCATGAATTGAAACAACTGTGACTGAAACCTGACATTCTGTTGTCCTTCAGGCCGATGCCAAGAAAGGTGGCAAGAAACAAACAGAGAGAGAGAAGAAGAAAAAGATCCTGGCTGAGAGACGCAAACCACTCAACACTGACCATCTCAACGAGGACAAACTGAGGTGAGTTATACTCCAAACTGTTGAAGTGGCCATGAAAACAAGTCTAGTCTTGCTTACTTATGTCTTGTGGACTTCAGGGACAAAGCACAGGAGCTGTTTGAATGGATTAAGACCCTGGAGGCTGAGAAATTTGAGCACATGGAGAGGTTGAAGAGACAGAAGTATGAGGTGAGAGAAAGAACAGTGAAATAGACAAGAGGACAAGAAACATTTACGCACCTATACATGCCACTGTCACAACCAGTGTTTGAATCTTATTGGTTAACTTCGAGATCACTGATAAATCTCTGATGTTCTCCAGGTCACTACACTGCGCATGAGAGTGGAGGAGCTCAGCAAATTGTAAGTTGCAGGTTTCATGAATGTTATGGCGCCCCCTGCTGTGCATGGCCTTCATGTGGCTGCTTGACGAAGTGTGTTGTGATGGTGAAAACTTAATAAGCAAGAACACTGCACTCACTTTCTGAGAACAGTGATAGAAATAGATTTGGAAGTTGCAAGGAGAAGTTTCTAAAATATTTGAGCATTTAATAAAATTGTTATTAACTTATCAATATGCAGTTCAAAACCAGTGAATATGACAGAAAATAACAGGAGTTTTGTCAAGAAATAGGACTGTGGCGACAGTGTACTTGAACATCTGGAACTCGCATGTCTTTCTTTCTTTCTCTTTATTGGAAATCACCAAATCTGGTGTAGAACCAATCTTCACCCAGAAACTGATAGTAAATTTCACAAACACATTGAATGAAACATAAAATAAAAAAAATAAAAAAAAATAAAAAAAATAATAATAATAATAAAATAAAACTAATAGTATTTTTGTTTTATTTACAAAAAAATCATTTTTGCAGTGTACAGGCCCTGTGATAATAATAAAAATAATAATGTATTATTATTCTTATTATTATTATAATTCATAATACATTTATATTTATTAATAATAATTCTTAGTATAATTCACTTACCTATAAGGGGGTATAAGTTATAAGGGGCGGGGAGATGCGGTAATAAGAAATGTAAAGTATAAATAGTAAAAATAAAAGTAATAAAATTATATTTGTAATAGAATTGCAAATACTTTATATGACTCTATATACTCTAACTATTGAGAAAGGGACAGTAGGAATATACACCTTGCTCCAACAATAATGTTGAGCAGACAAAAACTAATGTACAAAAACTAATGTTTTTACTCTTTTAATGGTATAAATTAAGAGAGATAAACTTGTTTTGGTTAATTTGAGTTATTTTGGATTCATCTTTGATTAGAGCTGCCAAAAAACATATCATTATGATACTGTGACAGTAAGTAAGGCCTGGTTTGAACAGCCTGGTATGTGTATGCTGTGGTGTGAAATGTAAAAATATTCATTCAGGTTTTTTTTTTCCCACACAAACAAATACAGTAAACAGACAGACAGACAGACATAGATAGATAGACAGACAGACAGAGATAGATAGACAGACAGACAGACAGACAGACAGAGATAGATAGACATAGACAGACAGACAGACAGAGATAGATAGACAAGAGACAGACAGACAGAAATAGATAGACAGACAGACAGACAGACAGACAGAGATAGACAGACAGACAGAGAGAGAGAGAGAGAGAGAGAGAGAGAGAGAGAGAGAGAGAGAGAGAGAGAGAGAGAGAGAGAGAGAGAGAGAGAGAGAGAGAGAGAGAGAGAGAGAGAGAGAGAGAGAGAGAGAGAGAGAGAGAGAGAGAGAGAGAGAGAGAGAGAGAGAGAGAGAGAGAGAGAGAGAGAGAGAGAGAGAGAGAGAGAGAGAGAGAGAGAGAGAGAGAGAGAGAGAGAGAGAGAGAGAGAGAGAGAGAGAGAGAGAGAGAGAGAGAGAGAGAGAGAGAGAGAGAGAGAGAGAGAGAGAGAGAGAGAGAGAGAGAGAGAGAGAGAGAGAGAGAGAGAGAGAGAGAGAGAGAGAGAGAGAGAGAGAGAGAGAGAGAGAGAGAGAGAGAGAGAGAGAGAGAGAGAGAGAGAGAGAGAGAGAGAGAGAGAGAGAGAGAGAGAGAGAGAGAGAGAGAGAGAGAGAGAGAGAGAGAGAGAGAGAGAGAGAGAGAGAGAGAGAGAGAGAGAGAGAGAGAGAGAGAGAGAGAGAGAGAGAGAGAGAGAGAGAGAGAGAGAGAGAGAGAGAGAGAGAGAGAGAGAGAGAGAGAGAGAGAGAGAGAGAGAGAGAGAGAGAGAGAGAGAGAGAGAGAGAGAGAGAGAGAGAGAGAGAGAGAGAGAGAGAGAGAGAGAGAGAGAGAGAGAGAGAGAGAGAGAGAGAGAGAGAGAGAGAGAGAGAGAGAGAG
The DNA here is from genome assembly GCF_001515605.1 of Sinocyclocheilus anshuiensis. Classification (NCBI taxonomy): domain Eukaryota; kingdom Metazoa; phylum Chordata; class Actinopteri; order Cypriniformes; family Cyprinidae; genus Sinocyclocheilus; species Sinocyclocheilus anshuiensis. The sequence continues at coordinate 842,408 of NW_015555819.1, forward strand.
AGAGAGAGAGAGAGAGAGAGAGAGAGAGAGAGAGAGAGAGAGAGAGAGAGAGAGAGAGAGAGAGAGAGAGAGAGAGAGAGAGAGAGAGAGAGAGAGAGAGAGAGAGAGAGAGAGAGAGAGAGAGAGAGAGAGAGAGAGAGAGAGAGAGAGAGAGAGAGAGAGAGAGAGAGAGAGAGAGAGAGAGAGAGAGAGAGAGAGAGAGAGAGAGAGAGAGAGAGAGAGAGAGAGAGAGAGAGAGAGAGAGAGAGAGAGAGAGAGAGAGAGAGAGAGAGAGAGAGAGAGAGAGAGAGAGAGAGAGAGAGAGAGAGAGAGAGAGAGAGAGAGAGAGAGAGAGAGAGAGAGAGAGAGAGAGAGAGAGAGAGAGAGAGAGAGAGAGAGAGAGAGAGAGAGAGAGAGAGAGAGAGAGAGAGAGAGAGAGAGAGAGAGAGAGAGAGAGAGAGAGAGAGAGAGAGAGAGAGAGAGAGAGAGAGAGAGAGAGAGAGAGAGAGAGAGAGAGAGAGAGAGAGAGAGAGAGAGAGAGAGAGAGAGAGAGAGAGAGAGAGAGAGAGAGAGAGAGAGAGAGAGAGAGAGAGAGAGAGAGAGAGAGAGAGAGAGAGAGAGAGAGAGAGAGAGAGAGAGAGAGAGAGAGAGAGAGAGAGAGAGAGAGAGAGAGAGAGAGAGAGAGAGAGAGAGAGAGAGAGAGAGAGAGAGAGAGAGAGAGAGAGAGAGAGAGAGAGAGAGAGAGAGAGAGAGAGAGAGAGAGAGAGAGAGAGAGAGAGAGAGAGAGAGAGAGAGAGAGAGAGAGAGAGAGAGAGAGAGAGAGAGAGAGAGAGAGAGAGAGAGAGAGAGAGAGAGAGAGAGAGAGAGAGAGAGAGAGAGAGAGAGAGAGAGAGAGAGAGAGAGAGAGAGAGAGAGAGAGAGAGAGAGAGAGAGAGAGAGAGAGAGAGAGAGAGAGAGAGAGAGAGAGAGAGAGAGAGAGAGAGAGAGAGAGAGAGAGAGAGAGAGAGAGAGAGAGAGAGAGAGAGAGAGAGAGAGAGAGAGAGAGAGAGAGAGAGAGAGAGAGAGAGAGAGAGAGACAGACAGACAGACATAGATAGATAGATAGATAGATAGATAGATAGATAGAATTAAATAAGAATATAATTTGCTCACCTCTTATCTTATTCCTGCACTGCAGCAGCAAGAAGGGCGCCGCCTCTCGTCGCAGAAAGTAAGTGCTTCGTCCTGCAGGCCAAGACCACCACAATGATGGATACACCCCTCCATCTGTGCTGACCACACAGGACTCCGTAGTTATGATCAACCAACTCTTCCTCGTCTTGGACTGTTATTTAGTTCCCTTTTTAATGTCATGTAAATAAAAGTGTGACTTAAAGCCCTTTGTCAGTAGCTACTTGTTCCTTTTGAAACATCAATAAAATAGTTGTTTTTAGATATTGTCATGCAAGACCGTTTTTGTTTAAGTTCACCAGTGGATAAACATGCTCCAAGTTCAACATAAATTAAGCTGTATTGATACTACATCTAATAAAACGCTTTAGTAGGCCCACTGATAACTCGCGTTAAATTCGCGGTTTTTATTGAATCAGGATAAATACACACTGTTCCGCAATATTGTAACACGGTCTCGTATAATCACAATATTTAAACATCGTAAGTGATGAAACTCGTGAGACAAAATCGCATTCTTACCATAGCCTATCTTTTGCGAATTTTATTTCATTTTCAACTCCTGTAAACTGTAACTTTCGAGTGACAGGCGGAAGGATACCAATTTGCCACTTTAGTGAAATCTCAACCTACAGTGTCAACCTGTCACGCGTAACCAGAAGTTCATCCGCCTTTGACAATAGTCCCAACTATTCCAATTTTCTAGCTCAAATCTTTTTTTTTTGTAAGAATTAATATAAGCGTTTTAACAAAATTGTGAACTTCACATACATTATTTAAACCATTAATCCGGTAGACTGTTTAGGCGTTTTCGTTTTTACACCGAGGAACCAGTCGAAAATATTTTGTGGTAACCGACAGTCACAGATACTTGTCGATAAGCTTAACTTTTGTTTAATAAATGTGGCAGAAAGTTCCTAGATCTGCCATATGAATGTCTTCTCCTGAATGCATTTATGAAATATCTTTACAAACTGCACATTGAGCATGCATCCGGCGTGGGTAGCCTACAACAGCACATGATAGGCATGCTAATGCACAATTTGATGATCAGTTAGCTAAAAAATAAAACGTTAACATTATGCAAATATATGTTTACCATAGGTGACGGTTTATTAATGATGTATGAAGTTCAGTACACAAGATGGTGCTGTTGCTACACTCTAAAAAAAATGCTGGGTTGTTTCAACCCAACTTTGGGTCAAATATGGACTAACCCAACTGTTGGGTTAAAAATGTAATTGAAAAATTTAACCCAACAGTTGGGTTAGTCCATATTTGACCCAAAGTTGGGTTGAAACAACCCAGCATTTTTTAGAGTGTAGCCTATATCATGTCTGTCTTCTATTAGAGCTCCCTTTTTAGCAAAAGAAAAAAAAAAAGATGATCATCCCTGAAATATTCGATGTTAAATAATAGATCTAGTATTACAAAAATTAGTATCACTCTAGTTTTCATTAACATCACCGAACATTTTCCTGTAGATTAAATTGGAAGCTGTTCATTAGTCTATAGCCATGTCATTCGATATTTGGATGCATTCATAGTTGGCTAAATGCAGCCTACATGAATGAAAGTTTATAGATTATGGACCTAAGTGTTATCGAATCGCAATTAATGTGAAGCCAGCGTTTTACTCCATTTCATAAACGGCTATTTGCTTTTAGCTATTTTGATTGAGATGGTCCACTAGACTAGAACCAAATAATTTGGGGGAAGCTTCGAGAAAAACATTGTTTCATCAACGGTAAGTTGCCAGAATTCGTTGGCAATGGACAAAATGTAAACATCTAAAATATTATTTTATAGACTAAGTTGGTCATTTGTTTTGAGAACTTCGTGTTGAATGAGTTTTACCATGATTAAATTTTAAGAACAACAACAACCTTCACTTTCATCATTGTTTTCTGTCCCGCTAAAACCGTTTTGTCTTAAATTAATATTCCATTGTGTCATTATAGGCTAATTCACGGAATGGCTAAATCAAAACATTCCATCCAAACATTCGAGTATAAATAGTTATATTTTTTTATTAATCCGACATTCACTCGTTTAAGAAGTATAAATATAAAGTTTAACACAAGACACAACAAGCTAGTGTTTCAAACAGGCATCATTAAATACAATACGTTTGTTCGTTTCCGTCGATTTAACAAAACAGATCTTATTTACACATATACAAAAGTGGTCCTACTTTTCGTATCTGAATTACGATTCTCTTGTAAATAATTAGGAAATAAAAGGTGATGGTGACAGAAAATATATTCACAAAAGGGAAAAAAAAAAGTGGTCATTTTCACGTGGATACAATAATATAAATAAGCGTAGTTAAGAAACTCACTTCTGCTGATCTGCTGAGCCATTTTCATAATGGAATTCATTTTCCACAGCAAGAAAGAAAGAAAGAAAGAAAGAAAGAAAGAAAGAACAATCGTTCCAATAGTTTCCAGCAGTGGATCGAAATAGTCTTTCTTTTGTCGTTAAAATCGGATTTGCCGGGTTTTTTTTCTGCTGAATGTTTCTCATTTCAGATTTGTCCTTTTCAATTTTGTTTTGTAATGTTGCCGATCTTTAAAGCACTTGATAGATGGGATCCTGAGCCTGCTGTTGAGGGCAGTTGGTCGGGGACGGTGCGGGGGCCCCGGTCTTACTCAGGACAGACCCCTCCTGCGGAGAGCACGGGCTCCCTTCGTGCCCCTCCGGTACTGACAGCACGGGACACGCGGGGGTCTCTGTGGAGATTCGCTCCACGATGCTGGACAGACAATCCAAACTCGACACCCCTGAGACTTTAGTATTCCCTGCTTCAGCTGTAAAAAAAAAAAAAAAAAAAAGAAAAAAA
>NW_015555819.1:846408-854800 GCF_001515605.1 Sinocyclocheilus anshuiensis
TTCATCTGTAAAAAAAAAAAAAAAAAAAAAAAAAAAGATAAAATAGCAGATTTAATTTTTAACTCAATTGCGATTTTAACTTTTAACGCAAATATTTTTTTATAATTTTGTAAAATAATTTTAACTGTGACTCACTCAATGTGTGTTTGTTTATTTAGTACAATGACAGTTTTCGACGCATGACCTACCATTTGTCGTGTCGTTGAAGTATGAGCTGTCATATCTGCTCCGTCTTCTCGACTGACATGTAGGACCCATGAAATCCATCTAGAAAATACAAAAAGAAAATGAGTTAAAGACACACATTTAAAGCATAGCCTATTTTACAAATAATTACTGAATATTCTATGAATGCTTAATATTATTAAGCTTAAATATTATTATTTTTTAATGTGACATTATCATTCGAGAAAGATAACATGCTACCAAGTTATAATCCGGTAAGCTATAATAATTCTTATTTGCCCATAAGTAAACCAAGTTTTAAAGTATAAAACCAAGTATAAACCATTATTGAATGAACGAACGACCAAATAAATATAGCCCAAACTAAATTAAATAATATAATTACGATACTTATCTCTAGCTACAGTATAGGCCTATAAAATGAACTTCTCACCATGCCATCAGAGCAGTTGGATCTCGGGCTGGAGGCATCGGAGTCTCCACTGTAATGTTCCAGAACGGGATAGTAGTTCTCCTCTTGACCCCTGAGCAGCGCCTGCAGAGACTCAATGTAACTAATGGCGTTTCTCAGAATCTCCACTTTGGGCAGCCTCTGGTTGGGGTTGGTGGACGTGCATCTCTTGAGGGTCTCGAAAGCGTCGTTGACTTTGCTCAGTCTTCTCCTCTCCCTCATGGTGGCAGCTTTGCGGCGGTCAGCGTTGGTGGTTTTTCTCTTGCAGGCTTTGCATGCCCACAGCAGGCACCTGCCGGCCTGATGATGCCCGCTGGGGGCCCTCACGTGCTCGTCCTCCATGTGGTGATGCTCGTCGGGCTTCAGCAGGCTCACGTGGACGAGTCTGGGGTCCAGGTCTTCAAAGAAGTGCATGTCGTTGGTGTTGAAGCAAGGGTCGTCGTAGAAATCATCAGCTGACGGGATGGGGAAGGGAATATCCGACAACTCCATCTTTATGTGTTAAGGTAAAAACAACAAATGGGTAGGCCTATACTTGAATGCTTCCCAAGTGGTAAAGTTTTTGAGGATTTAGGAATATTAAGACAAATTCCTCCCGACCCTGAAACAACTGTGTTGCTCAAGACAACAAAATCGCAGATCCTGGAAAGGTTTCTTTGCTTGTGCCCTTCAGGTACTTGTTGCTGGTGAGAGATCAGGGCCTGTTTATATACAGCCCAGCCGGCCAGGGGCGTGTCCTGCAGAAGACAGATTGACCAATGAACGTGAGTTTAGAAAGAGGGCGTGGTTTTGACTGTCTGGCACTTCAACTAATAAAAATTATGAATTAATTTATAAATAATGGTAAAAGTTGCTATTACTGCGTTGTTTCATATGTGTATTGAGTTGTAATCTCTTTCACTTGTTTGTTTGTCATCAAGTCACAGATTTTAGCTTACAATTTCCTGAAATTTCCCAGGAAACATTCGAGGAAGGACTTCCCTTTTATATTTTCTAAGGGAATCTTTCAACTATCATTTGTTGCTTGATAAGTCTGTAGCCTACTATTGCATTTGATAAGATGACAAACAATTCAGTAATACCCTAACAGAACAGAACAGAACTGTTAACATTTTGTTTTGGTTTCCAGTGCTCCATGCATAAAGATGTTCTTCCTTAGTATGCTTAATCGAAAAACGAACGCGAGTGATAAATAACTATTAAATATTAAAAATAAATATTGTTAAAATACATTGAAATACATGCACATGTGTATAGCAGTTAAGGCTTAAATATATTGAATGTTATGGATGCTTACCAGTGTTTAAAACAAAAACAAAAAAAACCTAGACCTACTCTGAATCATTTTTGGTTTGGATCAGTTGTTTAATGAAACACTGGAGCACTACAACACTTATATATTAATACACGTTTATATTACACATGCTTTAAAAAATAAAAATAAAAACACACACACGCACACACACCAACACAATAGATTACAAATGCTTTTTCCAAGGTGTACTTTATTTATTTATGAATTAATTACAGAAAAAAAATCTACAAGGTAAAGTTAAAGTATTTATTTCATGATCTATTTATGATGTTGCCAAGTTTACTTTGCGTTTCTTACAATAGCTGCTAGCCGCACAACAGTCCAACAAAAGGGGGCGTTAAAGAGCCAGATGAGAGTTAAAACTACTTTTCTGTTTGAGAAGCTCTAAATGTGTGTGTGTGTGTGTGTGTGTGTGTGTGTGTGTGTGTGTGAGAGAGAGAGAGATAGAGAGAGAGTTCCTCTGTCTCTCCTATTAGTACGTTTTGCCTGAATAGAGCCTGCTGGAGTTGATAGATTGTAAACTGGTTTTACATATATCCTAAGATTTTATGTTAAAAATGTTTTATGTTAAACTCATTTGTCACATAGCCTGACAATTGTGTGACACAATCATATTTTACTGTATTTCTTTTACCAGCACTTTTTATGCTATAAAGAAAAAAAAAAATACACATGTACGCATATACATTTTGTGTTTATTAAAAACAGTGCAGGATAACATTCAAAAGTCAAAACATAGAAGACAAGGTCAAATATTCTAAAATATACTACAATATTTAATTTTCCAAAAAATACAAATGTCATTTTCATTTGAAATAATGCTCACTAAACAAAGACATGCAAATGTTAAATATATATTTACTTTTCAAAAGTAAAAATAAAATAAAATACAATATTGTTTTTAAAAATAAATACAAATACATTTCTCACACACAGGATAAACAGGGCAATGCAGTGTTCCATATATAATTGTGAAGCACTAAATAATAATAATAATAATAATAATAATAATAATAAAATAAAATGAGAGAGAGAGAATGAAGTTTAAACTCTTATTCGGCTTACTGTCACTAAAGAATACATTGATTTTACTGGAATGACATTAAAATATCTACAACTGGAGAGACTTGTTACATACAAAACTGGCACTATTGTGAGTGCATTTATGCACTTTATTTTCCCTTTTGGACCAATATGTAATCTTTCTCAGACTTATGTAATATGTAATCTGTTTAAGGGCCAAAGGCACACACTTAAAAAATTAGGTGTAGGATTTACTTTGAAACATTATTAGGCTAGTCAATTTCACAAATAATTACAAAGAAATGGCAAGTAACACATTGAATTAAACACAAAATTATTAAGTTGAAATGAAATAATTCAGTTGAAATATTAAGATGAAATAGGCTATTCTTGTAAAAGGTACTCCAATAATCTTTGCTTTTTTTTACTACTTTGAATAGTCACTTTTTACAGTGCAAACATGGTTCCTAAATGATTAACAAAGAGAAAGACTAAGCGGTCTCTTGTAGCCGGTCGATGAGGTACTCGCCAAAGCCACCCGTGCTGTCACCGGTGCAGCTCACTCTGCGAGCGCTGGTCAAGAGGTCACCGACGAGTTTGACCTTTGGGACGAGGGGCTGAATGAACTGACTCTTGATTACGCTGGCGGTGTGTGGATCTCCGTACTCATGCGCCAGCTGATTCAGCTCCAGCATGACGCTCATCTCCTCCTTCCACTGGTTAAGCATGATCTCCAGAGCAGGAAGGACGGCACACACCTGTTCAGTGCATGACCTCTGTAAATGTTACATATTGTAGGTTAAATATAAAATGAATCGGTTCTGGGAGCTGATTGGTGAATGCAGCTTTCCAGCACCCTTCTAAAATCTAATAGCCCCTACAGGCGCTTGGACTTCACAGACGCTTGTGAGGGAAGCCCGTGAGTGTGCCATTTGGGACGGGGCTGATATAGCTTGGCCTTGAGTGCTGTTGAAGTTACACATGCTTTTCTAAACTAAATTTTGTGTCTAATTGGTAAGGTATTCATCATGGTAGAATCACAGCAGATCACATTTGGGTCAGCGACAAATAAAAGTGTCCATGATTAAAAAACAAACAAAAAAACATTAAAACTTTTACACAAAGTACTTTGAAATGTACCTTTTGTATTTATGTTGGTTTCATATGGTTTAAAAAAATTTAACATTTTAAAGAAAAGTTTCACTTGAATCACTATAAAAATGTCATGCGGTGTTACCATCAAGTAAATAGTAACAATTTCCTGACATTTTGGATGCATGTGAGTGTGCTTAATCATTATTTTTGACCACATTTTTTAATATTTTTTTTAAGGTTAAAAGTTTTTACAAATATCACAGATTATTTATTCAAAATATCATTACGTTTTTGGGAGTTGCATCACATGACATTTCACAAACCGGAAAAAAATCAAATGATCTGATATTTTATAAAGGTTTTTTTTAAATAATAATAATAATAATAATAATAATAATAAGAAGAAGAAGAAGAAGAAGAAGAAGAAGAAAAAGAAGAAATGAAAATATTTTGTTAAACTATTTTTTCCTAATAAAATATTATGCCAAACTACTTAAAAAGGGGTTTCTTTCAAGAATTTAAGTCTTTTAATTGTGTCTTCTTCATAATATAACAGGACAGCTGTAGCACTTTGTTCCAAAAAAAATCAACATTTAATTCAGAAATGTAAAAACATGCTCATAATTAAAAATAGGTTAATGCTTTTATTCTGTAAGGATGTAATCAAAAGTGACAGTAAAAAAATGTATAATGTTACAAAAGATTTCTATTCAAAATAAACGCTGTTCTTTTGAAATTTCAATTCATGTCAGAATTTTTCACAAAATATTAGGCAGTTTTCAAAATTGATATTAATAAGACATTTCAGCATAATCAGCATATCAGAATGATTTCTGAAGGATCATGTGACACTGAACACTGGAGTAACGATTCTGAAAATTCAGCTTTGATCACAGGAATAAATTACAATATATTCACATAGGAAACAGTTATTGTAAATTGCAATAATATTTCACAATATTTACTGTATATGCAGCCTTAGTGAGCATAAATAACAAATCGTTTACATGTATTTTTGAATAAATAATCATTGAAATAATGTAAATAACTCTTCTATGCTGTAAAAATGCTGCAAAAGCTTTATTAAACAACTTAAAAACCATCTAAATGGATCAGTCCATGTATTGGTCAAATTTGAATTGAGCTACAATTAAGTAAGACAGCACACAGTTGTTTCCAAGTGTGTCCAACCATCACCCCGCACGGATGAGCGGCTAACAAGGTGTTCAAAATCGCTGCTGATGGACCCTCACCAGTCCCATTCCGGATCAATTTTACACGAGTCATAAAATCAACAAAGGCTGGAAAGTTAAAAAAAAATAGAAAGAAGAGAAAGGAGAAGAGAGGACGCAGTGTAAAGTGACAGCAGCGAGTGCCATGGAATCCATCTGGAACTACAATTAATGCACTGTTCTTCCGCCTTCACATTAATCTCGCCAATTTTCCGGAACTCAGGGGAAACGTATACCCTAACAGCCATTAAAGGGGAGATCTCTGCAAAACCCCCCGCTGGCTTACCCCCATTGCTCTCGTTCTCTCTGCCCTCCATCCCCCTTAAGAGCTGCTGCTGACAAGGGTCAAAAGAAAAAATAGGCTTATGATCATAACACTTTGAGTAAACATGAGTTTAAACGAATGAGATACCTTCTTTGTTCCATATCTAGGTGCTATTTCTTTTAAGCAAAAATACAGGGCACTTCGGCCAAGTCTTGTGGTGGTGCTCTGGTTAACTGGTTAGATGGGTGAGTTACCTGGATGTTCTTATTGCAGTATTTTCCTCCGCGCTGGGACAGATACTGCAGCATTGCCTCTGCCCGCTCTAGTTCCTTCACTGATTCCTGATGAAAATACGCAGACACTCTGGGTAAAGCCACATCACTCTGCTCAAAGATTTTGGCCTGAAACACAGAACGGAAGACAGATCTGATTTAGAACAAAACTAAGTCAAAAATTATTTTGCTAACCACAGTTTCCTGTAATGTTTCCTGTAAGAGAAGAAAATGGGTCAGGATGTTTTTTTTAAATAAGATTGTTTTTGCTTTCTATTTATTTCAAACATAATAATAATAATAATAATAATAATAATAATAATAATAATAGTAATAATAATAATCATATTAGCCCCTTCTATTTCAGCCTGCTCTAAAGGCATATTATTTTATTATTATTTTAATTTCAGCTTAAGTTTCACTTTTAACTGTTTTTCTCTAGTTATTATTATTATTATTATTATTACCTTATAATGTCATATTGTACAGCACTCTGTTCAGTCTTGGTTGTTTTTAAATGTGCTTTATAAATAAACAATAAATCTATTACAATCACACTGAAATTTGGCAAAAGAAGTGGCAAAATACTTTATTATTGTTAATAATATTACAAAAAAGTGTCAGGTCATGTGATAAGAAGACATTTTGTTGTCATGTGACAAGAACTAACTAAAGTGAGGACCACTTTAGACCCCCTTGACTGTGTTGAGATCAGTAAGTTTTTGATATTCATGATTTGTTATCTTTGTAAAAAAAAAAAAGAAAGAAAAAGAAAAATGTACTTTTTAAAACATTTTGTTGAAAATGGTAAAAACGTTTTTTTCAAAACTCTATAAACCAACTTGAATGAAAAGATGGCATTTCTAAGGACTTTTTCTAAAAGTACATTTTTAAAATATTACTTATGTTTATCATCTCAGACGTACTTGTTTTTCTTTTACCCAATGAAGTTTTAATAAAACAGCGATACAGTGATAATATCCAGTGTATTTATACAGGGTGTCTTTGGTGGTCTCGGGCTGGGTGGGGGTTACTATACAGTAGGCTGACAACAACCTGATACTAAACTTTCCCATACAACGCAGTTTAGCATACATCTCTATAAATATAAATCTTCACAAGGCAATGTGGCAAATTAAAGCAGTTTAATTCTGCTACACTGATGATTTGGGGTGCTATAGCCCTATAACTTTGCATCATGTTTTACAGTAAAGTTCTTACCAGCGCTTCCAGTCTGTAAGAGACCTCCATAAGCAAAGTGGAAACTCCACACAGACTTTCCTCCACGACAGTCGGGAAGTTTTGCCTCGCTAGACTCCCAGCAGAAGATATATGTGTTTTACAGAGGGGAAGGCAAGTTTTTATTCGCTTTACTCTCGGTTCCGACATGTTTACGCTGTAACGGACATCTGCCCTCGGCGATTTCACGCGTTTCGTATGTCCTCACATGACTCAGTATGTCGTATTTCCGTATTGTGAAGAAATAAATGAGCTAATGATGAAATAGTGATGAACTAAAATTCAAAGTCGACGGCTGCAGCGGGAGGACGAAACTTGCAAACGTTTCCCGTTCATTCTGTCAAGTTCATCCGGTATTATGTGGGTGGATGCATAAGTGGGCAACCTGCCCTGCGGACGTATGGTTTTACTCTGGATCTAATAATTATATTATTCTTTTATGGCAGTTTCCCTGCTGAACAGCCTAAACAGGTTTGTTGGTCTTACAGTAGTAGCACTTGTGAAAAAAGATGGCTTAGTTAATTGTATTGTAATGTACACTCTAAAAATGCTGGGTTGTTTCAACCCAACTTTGGGTCAAATATGAACTAACCCAACAGTTGGGTTAAATTTTTACATTAAATGTTTAACCCAAAAGTTGGGTTAGTCCATATTTGACCCAAAGTTGGGTTGGCTAACATACTAAAGCACATGTAAAGTACTTTATTATAAACTGTAGCTTTATTTTAAGTGACTATTTTAAATGTACTAAATTGTATATATATATTTAAATACATACAGGTTTCAATAGAATTACATTAAAGTATATTTTAGTTTACCATAAATGCTTGTCAGTATACACTTTAAACATATTACAAAGACAATAGAAGTAATTATGAAATTGCATATAAAGGTGTACTTAAGTTCGGTTTAAGTAGATCCAAAACACACCTCAACATTTAATATAAGTTTAAATTATAATTTATTATACATTTTAATTTTAATTACTTTTTAATTGACTAATTTCATTGTAAATAATATGCAATAAAGTGTCCGAACACACATTCAGTTTGTACTTCCATATATTTTTAAGTATATTATTTCCATAACAAGTCCTCTTTTTCTAAAAAGACACAAATCTTTTTCTAATGCTGGTTTAAGAAGTGCCCAAACTCTTGTAAAACCTGCCAGAAGACTAGCTATCCATGGTTTTACCTTGTGTGTTTTGGTAATATCTAAATAAAAAAGAAAAGAAAGATTGTATTTGTTTTAAAGTATCAATATCTTCCAAAATGCAAAAACATTTCATGGTGCTTCCAAACTGGAGAGTAGGAG
>NW_015555819.1:855967-859920 GCF_001515605.1 Sinocyclocheilus anshuiensis
GGGGTGAGTCCATATTTGACCCAAAGTTGGGTTGAAACAACCCAGCATTTTTTAGAGTGTACTTAATGTACTTACAAATCTTAAGTATATTACTGTACTTGCAGATAATATCATATTCTTTAAATAAGTGTGCTTAGTTCATGACTAACACACATAGCTATACACCTGTTAAAAGTGTGCACTTTGTAATCATGTAGCCTATAATTCAAAGTTTTACTTTTGTAAATCATTATGTTTGAATAATCTTTTGACATGCTTACACTTATTTTGATGTGTTGGCTAGCATACTAAAGCACATGTAAAATACTTTATTATAAACTGTAGCTTTATTTTAAGTGACTATTTTAAATGTACTAAATTGTATATATATATTTAAATACATACAGGTTTCAATAGAATTACATTAAAGTATATTTTAGTTTACCATAAATGCTTGTCAGTATACACTTTAAACATATTTCAAAGACAATAGAAGTAATTATGAAATTGCATATAAAGGTGTACTTACGTTCGGTTTAAGTGGATCCAAAACACACCTCAACATTTAATATAAATTTAAATTATAATTTATTATACATTTTAATTTTAATTACTTTTTAATTGACTAATTTCATTGTAAATAATATGCAATAAAGTGTCCGAAGACACATTCAGTTTGTACTTCCATATATTTTTAAGCATATTATTTCCATAACAAGTCCTCTTTTTAAAATGCTGGTTTAAGAAGTGCCCAAACTCTTGTAAAAACCTGCCAGAAGACTAGCTATCCATGGTTTTACCTTGTGTGTTTTGGTAATATCTAAATAAAAAAGAAAAGAAAGATTGTATTTTTTTTAAAGTATCAATATCTTCCAAAATGCAAAAACATTTCATGGTGCTTCCAAACTGTAGAGTAGGCGTAAAGTAACCACTTACTTTAAAGTGTGGAAACACCATGACATTTTTGCATTTTTTTTTTTTAATAAACCAATACTATTAAAAAAAGTAAAGTCATTTATAATGCTAAATGACTCATTTTATTCAAAGCAGAATATATTCCGGTGAAGTTTCATCTCATGTTTTCTGCAGATGTTCACTTCATTAGGTTTGATTGGCTTGTATACACAATTATTATTATATGCTTTAAATGCTCAAGCGCTTTAAATCGGATGGACTATGATTGGCTGTCATTTTGTTTTTCATTCATCAGCTCATTATGAAGAATCATTCTGAAAGTGATTCCAATGATATTGTTCTTCTGTGTCGTTCATTATATCTGTGATGTGGACTTCACTATTCTCATTTAGAACAATATTAGAATGGTGATTACAACTTAGTTATTGTTATAGTTATCAGCCTTTATTCATTCATCTATTAAAATTGTTGGCCATCCAATCATTACGTTACGTTACGTTGCGTTTTTTTCTTTTGCCACTTTACACTCTAAAAAATGCTGGGTCAAAACATCCCAATTGCTGGGTTTGTCCCTATTGTATCCAGCACTGGGTTGTATTTAACCCAGCATTTTTTAGAGTGTAACTTTCTTCTTATTAGTTGCCAATGTCAGATCGGGCCGGTATACCAACGAAACATGCTACCTATCAGATTGTGCTACCAAAAATATATTTGCATTGTTTTAAGGGTAAGTTTAGGGTAAGGGTAGGTATGGACGGGTAGGTTTAGGGTACACTCTAAAAAATGCTGGGTTAAATATAACCCAGCGCTGGGTTAAAAAGGGACAAACCCAGCTATTGGGTTGTTTTGACCCAGCGGTTGGGATGTTTTGAACCCAACCGCTGGGTCAAAAAGGGACCCAACCGCTGGGTCAAAACAACCCAATAGCTGGGTTTGTCCCTTTTTAACCCAGCGCTGGGTTATATTTAACCCAGCATTTTTTAGAGTGCACCCAAATGTCTGTCTTGCCCACCCAATCAGAACTATAGGTAAAGATTGCGTTAATCTTTTTATGCAGTGATTAAAAGCAATCTGAAGTGGACTGTATTTTGAGACAATTAAGAGCTGAAGACTGCCCCAACAATCATAAAATAACACCAGAAATTGCATCATTTTTCTTTTATTAGCTGAAAGCAAAGGCGCGCTATACATTCACGTGGAGGCTTCAGTCTGTTGAGGAAAAGCAGAGGCTGACAACGAGCGAAAACGGGCAGAAATATTTGGGCGCTATCAGTGTGCGAATTACGGGAGTTTAATAGGTATCTACATGAATATGTGCCTTAGCCTACCACTGAAATTACCTGGGGTGCGTTTCCCAAAAGCATCGTTAGCTAACTATGGTGGTTCGTTCCATTGAACTCTATTGGTAACGACGGAACTTGCGACCATAGTTGCTTTTGGGAAACGCACCCCTGAGCAGTTATTACAGTTATTATTTTTCTAGAAAACCTCGCTTTTTCAATAACGTGCATTTACTGCATGGACGGGGCAAGAACGTAGGAAGCGTTTAAAATGCATGTATACAGTTCAGTTGAAAGCTCACCCATTTTGACTTGCTGTTAATGCTGTTAAATTGAATGTAAGAAACAAACTGCCTGCTTAAATGACCACAATGTTAGAAACAACAACACCGAAATAAGAGCTTGTGCGATGAAAGTTGCATTCGTTACTATAAAGAAACAGTCGGCTCACGAAGCATTTTCTTTCAGAATTTTCATAGGATAAAAGTAAAATCTGTTGCTTTTTAAGACGTTTTAAAATCTACATTTTCTGGTCTGCCTCAGCTCCAGCCGTCTAACAGGCAGCACTCATCAATGTCAAAATGATTAAGATGACCAATCAAATCAAAGAAGGCGGGCCTTACTGTTCACAGAAACCGAGCATGAATTTCACTGTGCCGCTTCGGTGAAGGTAGGCTACGACGTAGCTAAACGTTTAATAGCTATTTTACTATTGTTTTACAATAACATAAACGACCAACAATATCCAGTGAATTGAATTTAGGCCTGTCATTTGTGATTCATGTAATTCATAGCCATGGTCTAAGTTAATTGAATGTGACGACGATAGCATTTTTCTGTTTTGCGTTTTCAACATATTAGGAATAGCCTACAAATAAAATTGAATGGTGCATATTTTAAAATAAACATTTTATTTGCAGTTCAGATTGATTACTTTTCAAAAATCTTATTCTTGTTCTTTTGCTGTTCTTTTTTCTTCTTTTAATTTATTCCCCTAAATCAATTTAAATCCTATATTTATTTAGTTCCTTTAAATAAATACCAGTACCATAGAGGTCTGGGCCCGTATTCACAAAACATTTTACCTTACCACTAAGAGTTCTCCTAAATAGCAGTAAAAGTTTTAGCTAAGAGTTTTCTCTCAAAACCTATTCACAAAGCTGCTGAGACAAACTTTTACTAAGGAATAGACAGAAGTCTTAAAGGGGTCATCGGATGCCTATTTTACACAAGTTGATATGATTATTTAGGGTCTTAATGAAAAGTCTATAACATACTTTGGTTAAAATTTCTCAATAGTAGTGTAAAACAACACCCTTTTTACCCTGTCAAAAACAGCTCTGTTCACGGCAAGCCGTTTCAGTGCATGTCCCTTTAAATGATTATGAGCACTGCTCACCTCGCCCCTCTCTTCCGTGGGGTGATGAGCCGTTCTCATGAGACTGTAAACTTTAGCCGCATTTAGCCACGGAACTTGCTAACTAGCACATTATTAGGAAAGGCGATTCGCAAATATTCATAAAAACCTTATACTCACTTCTTCTGTGGGTGAAGCTGGATCACAAATGATTCGCACGAACATAAATGCATTTAGGTAGATCACGGGCGCATTCCCTTCAAAAACAAAAGTAGGGGAGCGCGGGGCACAAAGTAACGCGGGGTTAACACACGTGGTTTAAATATTTCCACACATGCTAGCATAACCAATTTACAGCATTTACTAGTTACCATATCAACATTATATAGAGAAAAAAAGTGCGCCAAAATTCAAAAGTCTTT
>NW_015555819.1:863184-881601 GCF_001515605.1 Sinocyclocheilus anshuiensis
TTTTCTTTCAGAATTTTCATAGGATAAAAGTAAAATCTGTTGCTTTTTAAGACGTTTTAAAATCTACATTTTCTGGTCTGCCTCAGCTCCAGCCGTCTAACAGCGCTCATCGATGGCAAGATGATCGAGATGACCAATCAAATCAAAGAAGGCGGGCCTTACTGTTCACAGAAACCGAGCATGAATTTCACTGTGCCGCTTCGGTGAAGGTAGGCTACGACGTAGCTAAACGTTTAATAGCTATTTTACTATTGTTTTACAATAACATAAACGACCAACAATATCCAGTGAATTGAATTTAGGCCTGTCATTTGTGATTCATGTAATTCATAGCCATGGTCTAAGTTAATTGAATGTGACGACGATAGCATTTTTCTGTTTTGCGTTTTCAACATATTAGGAATAGCCTACAAATAAAATTGAATGGTGCATATTTTAAAATAAACATTTTATTTGCAGTTCAGATTGATTACTTTTCAAAAATCTTATTCTTGTTCTTTTACTGTTCTTTTTTCTTCTTTTAATTTATTCCCCTAAATCAATTTAAATCCTATATTTATTTAGTTCCTTTAAATAAATACCAGTCTGGTCTTTATTTTCCTCAAAACAATTGGTCCCCCCAATGTTCTAGAGTAGACATATGGCCTTGTTTTGGTATAAAAAAATTTAAAAAAACCTTGGTTAAAAGAATCACCATTGTAGAAACAACGATCCAGAGAAAGAGAACAAAGAGCGCCGTTTTTTACTATTCATTAAAGAAAAAAAGTTTATTTTGTTGCGAAAGTTAACGATATTCTATGGTTCGCTATAGGCTGCCCACGAAAGCATGATATTGCTCTTTTTTCAGTGTACATATATCAACAACACTGCAATAAGTTGCATAGTTAAAAATAGCAATATCTACAGTCTAAATTTCTAGACTGTATCTCACCCCCACCCCACCCGCCACAAAAAAAAACAAAAAAAACAATTGCCCACCCAGGAAATCTGCCAGCCCACCCTTCTATAGCACTTAAGAACCGGGCCTGAGCGTCAGATGTGATTTTTTTTCTTCTAAACTGTCTAAAAGCAAGCAAACAGCAGTATTCTCTGATAACAACAGATTGATGCATTTAGAGAAATTGTCTCTCTTTGGCCATTTGTAAAAAAACTAAATTTGACTTGTATGTAAAGTGATTTGCATGAAAGACATACTGTATTTGTACTGACAGGCCACTCTTTAATACTTGCGCAACCACTGGCACATAGAAGTCGCCAAAAAGAGTCATGCATGTATATGTGATAACATGCTCCTTTTCCACTCAAACCAAGTGATTCGGTTGTCTTTTGTGGTCTTCGCTGTGTCCCCCCTGCCCTCGTCCCTGGTGGACCCGTCTCTTGTTTCATCAGTGGCCCGTGTCATTGCACCCTCCTCAGTGCGGATGACTGACACGAGGGACTGGGAGATCCCCGGGGGCCTGTTGAGTCTGGATGGAAGAAAGGGGAACACTCAGCGTACGTCCAGCATTGGGTCAACAGGACCTGAACTCTTGACTTGACCTCTGCACCTCTCAGACACATATACAATGACCTGAGCTGAGTTTAAGTGTAACAAATTACACACACTCTGGAGAAACAGACCTGGATCAAGCTAAATTTCAGGTTGAATTCGGAATTGAGGTTGCGAGCGTGACCCACATTTGAGGTCACAGCCTGTGGCTCTTGTACATTGTGGTGGGTTTGTGTTGTGTGCCCTGAGATAACGATGCAACAGAGCTGTCATACATTTGGGCAGCTTGCTGTAGACCTCCTTCAAGGATACCACCTGCCTTTTGTCCATGTTTTGTCTTTGTCTGTGAGTTCATTAGTGCAGCTGTCCAAAAACATTCAAGACTTTCAGTCTTGTTCCTGGTTTTGTTTCTCATCTCACCTGAAATATTCTCCAAATATTCAAATATTGTTTGTTTTGACTGCTCTTAAATACACTTGTATAAATCCAGTGACAACAATGTCTGACTTGATATATATATATATATATATATACACACACACACCTCTCTTATGAAAGTCTCTTATGACTTCTTTCTCTTTTCTGCTTAAAAAAACAAAACAAAACAAAACAGTAATATTGTGAAATATTATTAAAACTGAAATATTTGAGTAAAAACAGTAATATTGTGAAATATTATTACCATTTTTGTTTTCTATTTTAAAATGTAATTTATTCCTGGCAACTTTTGGGAATGTTTACACTTTTTCAGGACTGTTTTATGAATACATAGTTCAAAATAACAATTTATTTGAAATAGAACAGAAATAAAATAGAATTAGAATGTTAGAATAGAATTAGCATAGAAATATAATCTTGTATAATATTATAAATGTCTTTACTATCACTTTGATCAATTTAATGCATTCTTACTAAATAAAAGTAGTAATTTTATTATATTAAATATAATATTATTATATTACATAATATTAAATTATAAAAAAAAGTAATATATTAATTATCTTTTTATTATTCTTAATGGTGATTATTAAATTATTACATTCCCATTACATGTTTCATTATTTATTTATTTAAAGAAGTACCTTTAATAAATACTACCTTTATTTGTAAATACTTTTCTTTACAAATGCATGCCAGAAATGGAAGAATTGGGGGTTTACGTTCTTTGTTCTATATTCAAGTGTTTTTCATTTCTTTCTTTTGCTTTTTAGGTGAAATGTGACCAATTCTTGATATATTTTTTTTGTGACATTTATCCTAAAATTAAGTTTTGCTTATGTTTGCTCTATACTGTGTATTCTCAGTGCCTATTATAGAAATTTCACATATTTACATGCGTAGGCTTACAAAAGCTGCTCTGATGCATGTTGGTGATGGGACGAGCGCTTCCCACACCTGCTTTGAGCTGTAAAGATGGTGAACTGCCCTGACGAGACATTTTTACAACAACCCTCACTCTGTGTTTGGACAGGCCCAGTGCTAGATTACATTACCAATGGATTACACAATGGACAATGAGTGGACAGAGGCTTCTGCTGGACATGTGGGCTCGACCGTGTTGCAGAATTACAGGGATTATAGCCCCAAAAACAGATTTATGAATATGACATCCAGGAGTCATTCATAGTCGCTGTTTGTCTTAACTTCAGCTCTGTTGGCTTAAAGGGACGAGGCCTCTAGCTGTAGTGTCTGGTCTTGTTAAAGACCAGCAGTATTGTCTTTACTTATTGATAGTCTAGGGAGACTCATACTAGCTAGACGTCTCCCCCTTCATGCTACCCAAACGCAGCAGAGGCTTAGCTGTTTAACCCAAAGGGATATCATTTTCTGCCCGAGCAGAAGATTCACGCACCCTTTAATGAACGTTTGTGGAGCTAAATTATTTTAAAGCGTCTTATGTAGGACTTGTGATGTCAGTTATCTTCCAGTTGTGATCTTTCAGTATTTATTTGTAACCATGGAAATATGTGTTGTATTTTTATTCAAGCTGATTATCAATCTAAATGTGTGTGTGTTTGTGTGTGTGTGTGTGTGCTGATTTGGTGCTAATGAAGCAGTTTTATTATCAATATTGAAAACTGTTTCCTTCTTAATATTTTTTGTTGTTTTGTGAAAACAGTAATACACTATCATTCAAAAAAAGCATACTTTCATTCAGTGAGGATGCATTAAATTGATCAAAAGTAACAGTAAAGATATTTATAATGTTACAAAGGTTACAAAAGTAAATGGGTTATGAACATTCTATTCATCAAAGAAGCCTGAAAAAAAAGTCAGACTTTCCTAAATATCAGACAGTAAAAACGGTTTTCATCATTGATGATAATAATAAGAACCTTTATTAATAATTGAGCAGCTAATCAGCATATTAGAATGATTTCTAAAAGATCATGCAACACTGAAGACTGGAGTAATGATGCTGAAAATTAATCTTTGTATCACAGGAATAAATCACATTTTAACACATATTTACATAGAAAACAGTTATTTTATATTGTAATAATATTTCACAATTTTGACTGTATTTTTCATCAAATAAACGCAGCCTTGGTGAGCATAAGAGTCTTCTTTTAAAAACATTAACACTTATATATCTTTTATGCATAAACATACTAGTGTATATTATTATGTACCAAGCCATACCCTTATACTGCAGCTTGAAAAGTACAACTAGTTTTGTTCTAACATCCCAAATCCTCCCACAGTAATTACGGGATGTCCTTTCCGAAGTATTCCTCTTTAGATGTCTGGAAGGGCTTCCCAGTTGGGTCATTACACCAGCTATATGTAAATCTGACCCCATTTATCAATTACAGTCTAAATTGTTAAAGGATATTGTCTCATATTTCTAATACGTTCTTTAAAAATCACCCAAGTGTTTTATTTCAGATTAATGAGGGCGTCTTCTCCATCTCATTTGTGGAGCTATTTTTGTGGTTGTTGATCCTGTACATCAGGGAGTGTGTGTGTAAATTCATACCACATCAGCATCGGAATGTGGCCTTTTGCTTTTAATGCCCATCTCTCATCGCACGACTCAAAATATAAGAAGTAACTCGCACTCATCTGAGACTTAGGAATTTATCACAGTGCCTTGGCACTTGTTTTTAACAGAGAAGACGCATTAACACTTTAAAAGCGACGTATATTTATAGGTTTATTTTGTTACGGGCCGCATCCATAATGTGGAAGTGTGGAAATGCAGATTTGTTGTTACATTATTGGCTTTATTGAAACATTTTCTGGTTCCACTTTATATTAGGTTTCTTTAAATACTATATATTTAATAATAAAATAATGAATTGTTAGGTACAATGCGCCTATTGTGTTCATGTTGAATTGCAAAACACTTCTGCTGTTATTGAAATAGGATACGGGTAAGGTTAGGTTTAGAGATAGGGTCAGCATTGTAAGTATAGATGTAATTACAGAAATGAATTACAGATGTAATTACACTACAGGATAGCATTTTTTTAAATATAAGTGCAAGGTAAAAGCATGTATGTACACAATATGTATGTTTTACCAGATATTAATTTGAATGTAAGTACATAATAGTTAAGGACACTTAATATAAAGTGGGTCCCATTTTCTTAATCTCTTCATATAGTGAGAAAAAAAAACATTATCATAGATTTACATTAAAGGAGGGACCCAAGCTATATCCAGTAACCAAAATATCAATAAAACTGAAGCAACTGATTACATGTAATCTGGATTATGTAATCAGATTCCAAAAATCAAGCACTTGCATTTTGATTGTTACATTTTAATATACTTGTAATCTGACTACAGTTACTTTTTATGGATTATATGATAACATATTATTTGCACAATAGCAATAAATTATTCATAATTTATTGATTCTCTATAATTCTTTATTTTCATCTTTTAAATTTTCCTTTTAAAATTGCCTACTGCTTATGTACATTCAGAAAGTGTTCCAATTTTGTGGACTATTTATTTATTTATGTATTTATTTAATTCAGTTTTTATCTTTAACTTAAATTTGGTCAATATTTTGTCAATTATATTAATGAATAATATTAATAATTAATTATTAATATTATAAATAATAATAGCCATTAATTATTTGAATTTTTATATAAAAAACATTGTTAGACATTTAAGATGTGGCGGGTATGTTTTATTTAAAACAGTTTAATTATTAGGATACACATTTTTGTTATTTGTTGTCGCGAACCAAATGTAAAAAAAAAATAATAATACAAAAATAAAATAAAACCTTTTGTCAGCAAACCTCGTTAACAGAAATTTTGTCGACAAAATTAGCACTGCTAGCAACCGGCTAGCATTCCCTGGAAACCACCCATAACATCTCAACATCTTGCCTGCTAGCTTTGCATAGTAGCGCACAACTAATACACTCTCGGAAAAAAAGGTACAAGAACTGTCACTGGAGCTGGTCGCCGTGATTTTGCCAAGTAAGACATGTTCCTGGATCAACATTATTGTCCAAAAATATAGACTTAACCCAATCCCTACCCCGAAACCTAACCTTACCCATAATTTATTCCTAAAATCAGTGGGAAATGATAGCTGATTAACGAGGGTGTAGAAGCACCTAACCCTGATTTTAAGCCTAAAGCCTACGTACACCCCGATACATACTGTGTCCATTTCATACTCAAAACGAGCAGACGAATTGTCAGTACAAGCTATACGAGGGGTCACTCTTCAGGTTCGACAGCTCTTGACAGAGTAGTGGAGGCAGCCTGTAGCTTACAAGCACAGCTGGTGGATACATCAATGGGCCTTAGCTTTTATCGGGGCCAGCAGCTGTCTATAAACAATACTCAGTAACGTCACCCGCACAACACGGCCTAAGCTGGCAGCTCACTAATTGCCATCTAAACAGGGTGGAAAGAAGGGCAAAGAAAAATACAATGGTGGATCATAACACTCGAAAGCTAATCCTTCGTTCGGCATGCTCTTTCATAGCTGGCATTTGACACCGTCCCTAAAGTCATCCCTGTTGGAAAGACTCTGTTATGGGATCCTTTACGGTTGTGTAAGGGGGTTTCGGAGTGTGCGTAACCAACTCGTGGCTGTCGCTTGTAGCGCTGGTTAAGGTGTAGTTAAAAGCACTGTGAGCCAGATGCATGCCGTATTGTTGACGACC
The DNA here is from genome assembly GCF_001515605.1 of Sinocyclocheilus anshuiensis. NCBI lineage: Eukaryota > Metazoa > Chordata > Actinopteri > Cypriniformes > Cyprinidae > Sinocyclocheilus > Sinocyclocheilus anshuiensis. The sequence continues at coordinate 869,817 of NW_015555819.1, forward strand.
AGCGTGCGTTATGGGGATATGATATGGGTGCAAGTGAGGGGGTGTCCAGGCATAGTTGTCCTGGACACAATGATTAGGCCGAAATCTCTGCGGAATGCTGGGGCCTCATTAAAGCGACTAATATAGAGTAGTGCATTTTGGTGCATGTAATGAAATCCTCCACGTTATGTTCCATGAATTAAGAAATGTTAAATGCTGACGGTAGATCTGCAGGAGAGCTCAGGTTATCAGATGCCTGGTTGTTTTCAGCATTATCAGTTACAACTAAGCTAACACTTTATATAAAACTCCCTGTCACATGATACACTGTCATTAAATTGGGCAAGAAGTGTACCTTTTGCTTGTTATCGGGCACACCTTTCACATAGAAAAAAAGGGGTTTAAAAGTGTACCTTTTGGGGTACAACAGCTTGTACCTGGAGCAGTACCCTTAAAAGGACATATTTGTACCTTTTTTACCCCTAATATGTACATATTAGTACCTTAGAGTAGTAATACGTACCCTTAAGGTACTAATATGTACCTATTAGGGGTAAAAAAAGGTACAAATACTGTATGTCCTTTTAACGGTACTGCTCCAGGGACAAGCTGTTGTACCCCAAAAGGTACAATTCTGGCCCCTTATTTTTCTGTGTGTTGTATCTTATCCACCTCTTATCTATCCTTAATGTAACAGCATGCACCCTTTAGTGGTAGATAAGGTACAAAGATGTACCTCTGATGGTATTGCCTAGTGACAAGCTGTTGTACCTCTAAATGTACAATTTTAGGACTTTTTCTGGCAGTTTAGGGCAGTTGTGCTGTTATAATTTCTGAGCCCCCTGAACAGCATATTGACCCGGGCCCCCTCGGTAGGTGTCTGCGTCGGGCCCCCTCTCTGATCAGGGCCCTTGGAATCGTCCTAACCTTCCCCCTGTTACGATGCACCTGGTTTAGGGTGTTGTTGGTGTTTACTTTTTGGACCAAGTTGAAAGATCCCACCTCTTTGAAGATCCAAGTCTCTATAGGAGCTTTCGCACTGGAGGAACCTTTTTATAATTCCCATAATTTCATAAGTACATGCTTTTTGGCGTGTTCGCATCGCAGGAACTAGGAACGGTTTTAGTTCTAGGAACTCCGTTTGGGGGAACTAAATTAGCTTCTACTTCAGAGTAGGGTCTAAAACAGTTCTATAGGAACTACCAGTGATGTAGTGTACGCTAATTGGCCAAACGCATATGAAACACCATTTTTAAAAAGCCATGTAAAAATATTTAGGCCTACTCCACGAACATGGAAAACAGCGACAATGGCGTTTACCTGAAGTCTGCAGTGTCGTGTTCTTTTCGCAGCCTCGATGATATGCAACACCGCTAGTTGTCATAGGAGGTTTAGTCAGATTTTCGTACTCTTCTTCTTTTTTTTTTTTTTTTTTTTATTGCGGAAATTGTGCGTTTACATTCCATCTCTGTTATTATGAGACCCCCGACACACAACAAAAAACCCCTAATATGTACATATTAGTACCTTAGAGTAGTAATACGTACCCTTAAGGTACTAATATGTACCTATTAGGGGTAAAAAAAGGTACAAATACTGTATGTCCTTTTAACGGTACTGCTCCAGGGACAAGCTGTTGTACCCCAAAAGGTACAATTCTGGCCCCTTATTTTTCTGTGTGTTGTATCTTATCCACCTCTTATCTATCCTTAATGTAACAGCATGCACCCTTTAGTGGTAGATAAGGTACAAAGATGTACCTCTGATGGTATTGCCTAGTGACAAGCTGTTGTACCTCTAAATGTACAATTTTAGGACTTTTTCTGGCAGTTTAGGGCAGTTGTGCTGTTATAATTTCTGAGCCCCCTGAACAGCATATTGACCCGGGCCCCCTCGGTAGGTGTCTGCGTCGGGCCCCCTCTCTGATCAGGGCCCTTGGAATCGTCCTAACCTTCCCCCTGTTACGATGCACCTGGTTTAGGGTGTTGTTGGTGTTTACTTTTTGGACCAAGTTGAAAGATCCCACCTCTTTGAAGATCCAAGTCTCTATAGGAGCTTTCGCACTGGAGGAACCTTTTTATAATTCCCATAATTTCATAAGTACATGCTTTTTGGCGTGTTCGCATCGCAGGAACTAGGAACGGTTTTAGTTCTAGGAACTCCGTTTGGGGGAACTAAATTAGCTTCTACTTCAGAGTAGGGTCTAAAACTGTTCTGTAGGAACCACCAGTGACGTAAGTGAATGCTGATTATCCAAACGCATACAAAACACTGGCTAATGGCATTTTTAAAGAATCATGTAAAAATATTTACTCCACGAACACCTGTTGCCTGCAGTATTGTGTTCTTTTCTCAGCCTTGATGATGTAACACTGCAAGTTTTCATAGGAGATTTAGTAGCACACACAGTAGCACACACAGTACAGAACAAGTTGCGGTCCAGATTTTAATGTCTAGTGTTACGAATTTGCTCAAATCCCTAACCCTAGGCAATTCTAATAACAATGCTTGCCTTAGCAAGTCCCACTACTAAAAATAACATTCAAATGACACCGTTTTCGAATAGTCAAAGTAAACTCAAAAGTACATCTTGAGGTTAATGCTTCACCATACCAACAAATGGAAGAGTTAAATTCAATAACCAAGAATCACTGGTGTTAGACATCCAAGTTTGCATGTTAGAATTGCTACAGCACTGTTCACTTGGCTGTAAAGTTGGTTGAAGGCTCCAGCTCTCTGACGTTGAGTAGAATGTGAGCCGAATGCAAGAGTTGGCCCAGACCGGGGGGAATGTTTGGGAAGGTAGAGCTCTGGCACTGCTGCCCTGATCACAGGCTCATGTTTCAGTAGAGATTCTGTGAATAGTGATGATGACGCCTGTACCATATGAAAGTCATCTTGGCCTCATAGCTATTCCATCGACGTGTATTGTGGGGCTTTAAGCTGGCCACTTCCTACTCAAGAGTTTCACTATACCTTGCCTATTAGTGACTATGTAGGCACTAGCTTAAAATGTGTTACGCCTTTTCAAAATTGAGACCCCTCTAAATTGTAAGGAAATTACTTAGCGGTTGTGCCTTTAGTTACTCATTGATTTTGTAACCAACATCCAGTCATACAGTTGAACAAGAGTACAACATACTTCAAGAAACTGTCAGTGCCCAAAACTTGTTTCTTATGTCCATTAGCCTCTAAAGTAGTTGGGCAACAGGGATGAGACATGATAATGAATGGATTAAAGGTGTACGAAGTGTCATGGTGTGGATGTTTGTTTTTCAAATGGCCGAGGACTTGAACTAGGTGGGTGAAGGGGAATTCAGTAAGACTTTAAATGGAAATGGAAACTCAACTCTATGAGATACAGGGATGAAACTGAATACTTGGGGATGTGAATAGCTAGAAATATGGATTCGGAATGGGGTCCATAGCTGCCCTACTTAACTCTGTGTGTGTGTGTGTGTGTGTGTGTGTGTGTGTCCCTGTGTGTCAGAATCCCTGGTGTTCTGTGCCCAATTTTTGGCACCCCTGTAAACATGTGCTTTGAAGAGGAGCCCTATAAAAACAACACTAGTGGTCATCAAGGTACATCTTCAGTTTGGCCCACCCAAAGACAAGTTCTGCTGGGAACTTTCATGGGTTATTTTTGTTGCTATGTTCCTGTTCATCGAGTTTAGATAAATGAGTCCAAGTTGTTGACACAAACATCATGTGCATCAGATGATTGTCAATATACATCAATTACATCAGTGGTCTAGTCTCGGGTTCACTTATCTGGCCAGATAGAATAACTTTATGATGTCCTCTGTAATGAGCTATGTCAGTCATGCCAATCTTGACCACTGGAGTGGACAAGGCTAGAGGGACTTTGTTCCATATACACCCTCATGATCACTCCAAATAATCCAGAATATTTTAATGAGTTATTTTACATTATAGGTTAGGCATGGGGTCATTCCAAAGTGTGGTACGTGTGAAAGAGAGAGGGGGCTTTCTGTGGGGTCTTTCACCTCTCAATGGTTCCAAAGTGCTTCAAAACTCTTAGACATAAGAACAGAGATGAGGCACATCTTCTTTTAAATTTTACCTGCAATATCAGTACATTACAGAGATACAGATCACAAAGCAGGATGCATATTCTTGTTTTCACGTTCACCTTCATATATCCTTCCTAACATATTGAAAAATGTGGTTTAAGTTTGAGTTAGTAACAGCATTTGCATGAACAAGAATACAAAAGAAAAGCAGGAAAAGAACTGTTCAAGCTTTCCATCTTTCGATTCTCTCATAAGATGTTTCTAGCAGTAATGGCCCTCTGCTGGGGCCACTGTCTATCCTTCGACAGTCTGACCAAGATCACAGAACTTCAATATTTTCATAGTGTCCTCTCTTTGATCTCCCTGTGTTAGCTTGCGTCCCATGGTGAGAGTCTTGGGGAACACACACAGAGACTCTGCCCTGCGACAGCAGGACATTAAAACGTAAGCTCAGCGTTTGGGACCTGGATGGTGACGGGGTGACAGGTGTGAAAACCAGCCTGAAGACACACCGACTCTTGCCAAATTTAGCTACTGGAGGCCAGGAATAAGGAGGTGATGGCCCAGAGTGATGTCTCTGTTGTAGTTAGCTGCTGTCACCTCCATGGCTTTGTTGCTTTTGTCTTGGTGGTCCATTTTGCAACATTTTTTGTCACATGCAAATGGTGGAAGGGTTTAAGATGCATGGTGGCCCAAATGTAGGCTTTAGGTGATGTGAGGAATGTGTACTGCTGCTAGTGGCAATTTAACCCCGCAAGATTCACACCTTTGAGTGTCTTAATTGTTTGTCGATGGGATGGAATGCAACGAATGGTGTCGAATGAGTCATTTACTGTATTTTTAAATGACAACTTTTGCTTGGTATTTTTTAAAAACAGAATGCTTGTCCAGTCAACTAAACAAAAACTGAAAATGTACAGTATCTTCCTCAAAGATGGTTGGCACCTTTAGCCTTAAAAGGCTAATTTAAGTATTAACGGTCTGGTGCTAAATGGATGCCACATGCATATTGGGAAGAGATTGTGTGAAACAGAAGTCGGGTTCTTGCTAATTACTCTAATTTACAGTAATTAGTGAGGTGGGCATATCTCTCCTCCCCCTGGCTTGTTTACTGACTGTCACTAATCGCATGGAAGGAAGAGAATATCTTAAACCTGTCACCTACTGTTTGAAAGACCTGAGATCAAGGTCTTTGATAACATTTGGTACAGCCTCTTAACACTGGGTGTGTCCTTAAAGAGACAGCCACCACCGTGTTTGAACTTTACATAAATAATTTTGGGGGCTTTTGTTCTGAAAGGAAATCAGACTTAAATGGTTAACATTGTTAGTTAAATCTAAATAAGTAATACATTAATTTATTATTATTATTTTTAAAATAAGCATTTATTATTTTGGGATGTGTTAATAATTCACGCAAAATGTCACATTCTAAAAAATCTTTTATTTTATTTTAAAATTTTTTTGTTGACGTGACGAAATAACTCTCAGACTTTCAGATACTCAAACGTTTTTTTTTTTCAAATAATGAAATAAATTCAGCTATTGTAAAATGTTTCGCATTTGTTGAACATTTTTAGTATACTTTTCTGTTCTTTTGTTTAGTTGCATCCGATTTCTTCCTTTAGTTTAATTGCACCAATACGTCTTCTTGACTTTTTATTACAAATATGACAATTCAAACTTACAATTTATCAGATTTTGTGTCAGTAAATAATATTATATACACATATAATGTTTGTTTAAATATTTTAAAATAAAATAAATTTGACAAATTTCTCAATGATAATTGATAATGATAATTATCATTGATAATTGTCATTATCAATGATAAATGCATTGCATCTGGTTGATGCATTTTTAACAGGCAATGCATAAAGATTGCAAACCTAATTTTCTCTCCATTCACAATCACCTAAATCATAAACTCTTTACGTCTTAATTCCCTGAGTTCCTGCTATTACTCTCTCAGTGTTCATGTGACTTAGTTACTGCTCAAATAATTTAATGCTAATCTGAAGCGTGGCTGTGACAAAAGCTCTGGAATGTGCTTGGTGTGGACAGTTATGAGTCCACCTTGGTGTTTATAGCCAGAGAGATGCAGTTTCCCTCCTAATGCGAGGTGTCGGTACCCCTGTAATACTGCTATCTTAGGTTACACGAGCATGAGGGTGAACTTCAAAATAGCCAGTGGGTGCCTTCAGGTTTTGGGGCCTAAAGCCTAAAAATCTACACAAGGTGTTTGACATTGCTCATTATTACAGTTATATTTTGACTGAAGTCTAATTCAAAGTCAGTATGAAATTGTTCTAGAAACAGTGTGTATTCATGCAACCATTTTATTTGGTAAATTGCAACTCAAAAGTAACAATAACATAACATTTATGGGCTTTTACATATCTGTGGCAGTTTATGTCACAGGATTTGAGTATTATTAAAACAAACAAATTTAAACTATACCATTATAACTGCCTAAATGGATTATTATTAGTCAAGCACAATACATGACACTGTTGTGGAAATGACATTTGTTGATTCAGAAAATGACATAATCCCTCTGTGATGTATGAATGTTGACTGCTGGACAATATTGGAAGACAAAGTTTTAAGTCTAGTCTAAATTGTAAGCTTTATACAGGAACAAAAGTGCAGATAGTGGAAGAAACACTCTTAAATGAGACCTGAATTCAAGATCAACACCATCTTTGAATTGCAGTTTATCGTAAAGGGCCAGTTCAACCAAAAATGAAAATTCTGTCATCGTTTACTCACCTTCATATCGGTACAGATCTGTAAAATTGGTTAATCTTCGAAACCCAAATTAAGATACATTTCTGTCTCTCCATTTAAAGTCCAGTTGACCAAAATGAAGGGGGCATTTACTTGGCACCATTTTCAACTAAAAATGGAAAACTTTGTATGTGTTTTGGCCATTCATTTACATGACAACTGTGTTTTGGGGTCTTGAAAATGCAAACCATATGGGTTTGGATTGACGTGAATGTGAGTAAACAATGACCGAATTTTCATTTTTTAATGAACTGTCCCTTTAAATGTATAGGTCATATATTACACTACAGCTTGAATTCAGTCCCTTTGGTATGCTGAGATCTAATATCCCCCATGTCCAAAATGCTAGTTCCCCTCTGGCAAACTCTCAGCTACGCCATCCCCTCATACTTCTCTTTTTGTCAGTGCTGCCATTACTGAAAACTTTGGCGTGCGTGTGCAACATTATGGACCTTGTCCTATCAGCACTTGAGCCCTCTGCCAAGTCAATCTCCCCAACTGGCCTCGGTCAAACCGAACAAAAGTGTCTGAAACCAAGTTGCACATTAAAGCACAGAGCTGAACTCTAGAGGCACTACTAAGGTTAGGTACTAAGGTAGAGGCACTACTAAAGTGAAACAGGAGCTTTTCGCTTTTTCAAAACAACAGTGTACAGACAAAACGGGAATGGAAATGATGTGATTAATGTCCTGAGTAGAACATGCAATGGGTGGACATCGTTTTAGGGGATTTTGAGTGCTTTGGCAAAACTACTGTGCATTTCTGACAGCGCCATTTGGATTCTGTAACGCTTCCATTGTTTCTCATTGAATGCCATGCTGGGTGTCTCATCTAAAGGGCTTCCCGACCCGATCCAGACTTCCAAAGCCCCCCTCTTTCCCAGAGAAGTTTTATTATCATTTCTGAAGAAGTTTGAGAATGTAAACACAATGGGCCACATTCGGTTAGATGAAATGTCTGGTGGCACCAGGAGCATTTTTTAAAGGGATAGTTCATCCAAAAATGAAAATTCCCCCATGTTTTACTCACCCTCAAGCCATCCTAGGTGTATATGACTTTCTTCTGTCAGACAAATACGATTGGAGTTATATTAAAGAATGTCCAGGCTCTTCCAAGCTTTATCGTGGCTGTGAATGGGTGTTTACATTTGAAGCCCAAAAAAAGAGCATCCATCCATCATAAAAAGTACTCCACACAGCTCCGGGGGGTAAATAAAGGCTTTCTGAAGCAAATCAATGCGTTTGTGTAAGAAAAATATCCTTATTTAAAACTTTCTAAACAGTAATCTCTAGCTTCCACTAACTGTCGTACTTGTGTTTACGAGAGAGTGGCGTTCCAGCGGATGACTCAGGACGTAGGACGTGTGAATATGCTAGTCTCGCGAGAAACCAGTTTTATTTTCAGCAAATGAAAACCAGTCTCCTCTTGGCCTTTTTTGGAAATCCTCTGACATTTTTCTTTACAAATCCTCGTTTTGTACATCTAATTTGTGACTGGTGTTTTGTTTTGCTTTCTCCCTCTGCACTTCCGCGTTCATCACTGTTGGAACGCCACTCTCGTGAATGTGTGCACGACAATTAGTGGAAGCTGAAGATTACACATTAATTCAGTTCATAAGGCCTTTATTAACCCCTCGGAGCAGTAAGGAGCACGTGTTTTTGTATTGGTAATTTCATGCCCAGACCAGATTTGGATCTGTTCTCCAGTGCCTGGCCTGACTAATGGAATAGTTCACCAAAAATGAAAAGTGTAATAATTTCTCATGTTTTTCCAAGCATATAAGATGTTGGTTAATCTTCAAAACACAAATTAAGATATTTTTGTCCCTCCTTTAAAAGTCCAAGTAACCAAAATGTAGAAGATACGTTAAGGTCAAAATCCTGCTCCTGGAGGGCCAGTATCCTGATGATTTTAGCTCCAACCATCTCCAACACACTTGCTTGGAAGTTCTAGTGAGTCTGAAGACCTTGATTACTTTGGTTTATGTGTGTTTTATTAGGGTTGGAGCTAAACTCTGCAGGATAGTGTCCCTCCAGGAGCAGGATTGAACACCTCAAGCATCATAAAACTGAACCATATGAAATGAGCGGTTTAATCCAAGTCTTGTGAAGAGATACGATTGCCTCATATGATGAAGAGATTTAAATTTGTTTTGAAGATTAACCAAAGATTCTGTAGCGCTCATTGAATGCCAAACCAGTTGTCTCAAAGGGGCACTCCGACCCAATCCAGACTTTCAAAGCCCCCTTCCTTCCCAAACAAGGTTTTATTACCATTTCTGAAGTGGTTTTGAAAATGTAAACGCAATGGGCCGCATTCAGTTAGATCAAATGTCAGGCGGCACTGGGAACGGCTTTTATTGGTCATTTCATGCCCATGCCAGGTGCAGGTGTAGCCCTTCAGATCTGGATCCGTTCCCCAACCGTGCCCTTGTGTACCGAGGCAAAAAAGCAGCGTGCTGATTGTTTCCCGCACTGCAGGCTTTAAAGTACTGCGGAGTGTAATCCTGACTCCTACAGCCTTGTGAAACATTAAATGTTTCTTTAAGCGCCAGTGGCGCCGTCCAGCCTGTTCTGCACTTAATGCGGGCCCCATGCCAGCCTCAGGGTGGGGGGTCCGCGCCGCTGGCACTGAGTTCGGAAAATGGGAACGCGTTCTGCCGGGAGAGGGAGGAATGTCAACGAAGTGGCGATCGAGTCCAAACGATGAGAGATGTCGAGGGGCTGTGGTCATGGCCCTCCACCAACCCCTGTCCCAGTAGGGCCGGGCACAAAGAAAAAAGCTTTGATGCCATGGAAGAGATACGGCTGTGTTCATATTTGTTTAGACAGAGACCCAAAGCTTGATCTACTTTAAAGAAATAGTTCACCCATAAATGAGAATTATTTTCTCAATGCTGTTTCTGTGGAACACAAGTTAAAATGTAATTTTCATTATTATTTTTTTTTAACTAATACTTTTATGGTTGTTTTAGTTCATTAATACGTTAATTAAATTATGATGATAAATGATAATGATCAAATTTTAATTTTGTTGTTGTGCATATGGAACAACATGAGGGTGAGTATATATCAACTGAATTTAAATTCTTTCTTAATTTTCTGTTCCATTAACAAGCTTTTATTTTAACTTAATTTAAAAGTGCAAAATCCAACGTGTGGTGTTCTGTTTTCAGCAGAAGGAAAACAGCACGAGTCCTCTGATCTGGTTCACAATGCTTGGCACAATGCATCTCAATGGCTTAAAGAGTGAACCGCTCTTGTGGGGTGGCATTGAAAGGCTCTGTGAGGTGTTGACAGTGGACGTTCTGCAAGGGTCCTTGCCATGCCCAATCCCATCCTCCACGCTGCATTCACACGGCCCATTAACATGCGATCACCTCCCGCCAGTCTGTCCGTTCCTACAGTCTTGAAGGCAGAAAAGCAGAAAGCCCAGTGCCATACATTCTGATTTACTTAATCTGTCACAGCAATACATTTCCGTGTATGTCTTGGGAAAATTCCTATGGTTCGATCCTTGTGTAAAATATCTTGTGGTCCATTTTTGTTTAATATGTAATATGTTTTTTTTTTTGTTTTCACATTTTTGGTAACTCTTAAAATATATAATTTAAAAAAAATTAAACATGATTTTAAAATGTTTAAATTAGAATACTGAAATATTTTAATTATGAAAATATATTAAAACATTTTTGTACATAAAAAATTATATATATTATATATATGAATAAAATGTTTTTTACTTTTATTTTACCAAGCTATGTATAATATATGTTATCAAAATGGGTTTTACATTTATTAAGGAATTTCTCTTCTTAAATTTATATATACAGTATATCATTATATATATATATATATATATATATACATGTGTGTGTGTGTGTGTGTGTGTGTGTTTGTATTATATTTAATTAAAAAATAAAAATATAATGATGTTTAAAATATAATGCTGAGCTTTTAATATACAATATGCGATGAAAAATGAAAATTATTTATAGTAAGTTATGAATTTTTTTACATTTATTAAAGCACTTCTTATTCTAAATGTTACATGAATAATTTCTTGAATTTGTTAAAATATGTATTACAATTCAAATGTTCAGAATCCTAAATTTCATGTCAACTTCATTACTTCACAGATTTACTGTGATCGTTGCCATTACAGGGAGTCAATTAAGTTGAAACACAACCTGTTCTCAAGCTCAGGACTAAACAGGCTGAACCTTGCCTCTCTCACAGTCTCATACTGGATAACAATGGCGTGTAGTTAAACCTCAATGTGTTTTACAGCTTTGGATTGCCCTGTCTGGCAGGATAAACACCATTGGGTATCAGATTTAATATCAACCTCTATATCTGTATGCTCGGTGCTCCTAAAGAGCGTGGTAAAGCGCTTGTGCCCCATGTATGCTGGAATGTGAGCGAGTGTGAATAATCGCGCCACATCCAGGTGTATTTAGTCTGGGTGGCAGACAGGGTTGTAAACTGGTTGGTCTGGACTTTGGGATATAATTGTGTTGCTGTAATCCATTTAAAAATCACAACCAAATATTCAGATGTGACATGTTTTGACATTCAAGGTCTGTGGGAAACATTGTCGTTAGTAGAGAGTTTTCTCTCTTTTGACTGTATACAAATTCTGATTTGCTCATCTCTTCAGTTTTGGGTCTTTCTGGCAGTTTCCTCATTTTAGAGGATTCTTTCAAAGCTTTAGAAATGTTCTAGGCTCAATATTACATATTTGAGTATACACAAAATATACTAGTATAATTAGCACTATTATAGTGATGTTTGTAAAAGAACAGTTCACCCCAAAAATTAAAAACTGGTGAAAGTTAATCACACTCAGGCCATCTAAGATGTAAATGAGTTTGTTCCTTCATCAGAACAGATTTGGAGAAGTTTAGCTTTGCATCACTTGCTCACCAATGGATCCTCTGCAGTGAATGGGTGCCATCAGAATGAGAGTCCAAACAGCTAATA
>NW_015555819.1:881675-895175 GCF_001515605.1 Sinocyclocheilus anshuiensis
TTATCAGCTGTTTGGACTCTATCTCGGACGGCACCCATTCACTGCAGAGGATCCATTGGTGAACAAGTGATGGAATCATAAAGATACATTCAAACTTGGTCACAATATAAGAGCTAATGGCATTTGATTTCAAATTACGCCAACACTTGTGAAGACGTCAGAAAACGCCAAATGTGGATCAACATACAAAACTATCAAATATGATCCTTTATTATATTGTAATCAGACAAGCTGTAATCATATGTTTGTTGAATTTTATTTAATTCAAATTTAACATCACTGCTGTAAAACCAGGCTCAAAGCACCTTGAGGTGACAAGTTTTGAACATTTGAGTGCAAATGAGTTTTGGGTGTTGTGGGGGAGGGTAAAATTTGACTTGGGTTTATTTCATACTCAAAATTACATTTTTTTTTCAACTTCTTACAAACAAAATCTTTACTTGTCACACAGTTTCTGAAAGCTGACACTCAAACACCAGAACCACACACCAAATCTGCAAAAATATTTTGCAAAACACAACACACAATTCTCTGTAACACACAAAAATCAAACAGGAATTCATATTATGGCAAAGGTGTTTGCAAATGTTTGCTGTTGAGATGTGTTTGTGATATGTTGAATGCAGTGCCTCATTCTGCAAGAGATGTGAGGCATTTTGCATTTTGTGTGTGCAATTCTTGGATTTGTGTGTAAAGTTTTGAAAAAAAGAGGCAAAGTTTTGAAAATGTGTGTAAGCTGTTGAAAATAAAAAACTGTATCATTGCGCTTCAAAACATTAGAATTGCAGTGCATTAGTCGTGTACATCACTTTGCCATACATTCATAGTAATTTTATTCTCCGTTTTTGTTATTTTAATGCCTGGCGATAAAAATGAGTCAAAACCACTTTCAGAAGAAAATCATATGGGATTCGAATGATCACATTTAAATCCAACACAAATCAAGCTTAAGAACTATTTACACTTTTCAAATCTTCAAATTAAATATGGTTTTATGCATTTTAAATGAAAAGTGTTCTCTAGACGTTTTGGCGATGCAGGATTTGAAAAAAGTTTGAGACCCCTAGAAAAATTTATCTACTTTGAATCTTCTAAATTATATATTTTTAATTAGCAAATATTATAATATTACATTTATATATTCTATTGCATATTATTATTTAATTTTTATGTATTATTTTATTAAATAAATTATTTACATTTATTTATTTTTACAAATCATATTATTAGCACAATCATCATATTATTAACAATTTGAGTAAAAAGTTGAATTGAAAAACTAAAATGTCTTGACAGCTGCACTCAACATGATCTCCATGCATTAGAGCAAAATCTGATAATCCATGATATATTTTGCTATTGTATCAGCTTTGAAATTCTCCAGATCTGTGGATTTAACTGTCAAATGAGTTGTCCCACTTCTCAACTCTCAGAGCTTCTGATTCATTGCTTTCTCATGAGTTTGCTCTGAATTAGTCCACCACATTGCGTTCCTCTGCAAACAAATCGTTGACCCTAATTAGGGTGCCCTCAGTAGCTTCGACAGGTTGGGTTCTGTGGGACCAACACTTCAAGCTTCTTCCCAATCGCTGCAGCACTGAATTGAGAAGCGCTTGTCACACCGGTCCCTTCCTCTCTGACCTGAGCTCAACTTCTTGAGTCACACGCTTTAGCAAACAGACTAGAAGCTGATCCTAGATCAGCGTTTCAGTTAAAGGGAGAGATCCCAGGAAGGGACATGTTCCAACATGCTGTTCCCACCTGGGTGTTAATCACGCTGGACTGTCCCCACCCTGCCCTGCCCCTGCAGGGGGTCTTTAGAGCGACGGCTGAACGAGGGGTCTTTACTGAGGTGCCTTCAGATGAACTTTCCATATGAGTGCTGGGATTTTCCCCAAGCACTGCTTTGTTTATGTTAGTTTTTGCTGTTTTTTTTTTTGTCTTCTTTATTATCACTGTTATAATGCACAGATGACTCTATGATTTATGATTTATGTATTGATAATCTTCTTAAATGGAATTGTATTGATGTTATCAGGCTCTGTGTCTACAGATCCTGTCCTCACCCTTGACCTGAGCACTATTGTGCTTTGTTGTTCACTGGAAAGCACAATGACCTTCCTGGACAGGTTACTCTGAAACAGGAAAAGCAAACGGGTGGTCTGAACTCTGACCGAACATCTGCAAAACACATACAAACCAGAAATACACAAAATAAATACTGCACAGCGAGGCCTGTCAATTTAATGTTCATTTAGTACAATTAATTATTTAAAAAGTGTTGAAAAATGGCTAAATAAATAAATAATTACAATAATAATAATAATGATGATAATAATAATAATAATACTTTTGCCTGATGCATTAGTTATTCAGTAATGTCATGTACTTTATTTAACTCATTTGTTTGTTTGTTTTGTTGTTTTTTAATAATGATTGACAGACCAATCTGTCAAGTAAAATAATAATAAAATAAATGTTTAAAATAAATAAAACCTATCTATCTATCTATCTATCTATCTATCTATCTATCTATCTATCTATCTTCTGTCTGTCTGTCTGTCTGTCTATCTCCAATGTGTTAATATTAAAATTGTACATTTATTTATTTTATTTTTCAAATTTTAATTAAAATTTTAATTTAAAGGGGTCATATGATGTTGCTAAAAAGAACATTATTTTGTGTATTTGGTGTAATGAAATGTGTTTATGCGGTTTACGGTTCAAAAAACACATTATTTTCCACATACTGTACATTATTGTTTCTCCTCTATGCCCCGCCTTTCTGAAACACGTCGATTTTTACAAAGCTCATCGGTCTGAAAAAGCGAGGTGTGCTGTGATTGGCCAGCTATCCAGTGCGTTGTCATTGGCTGAATACCTCAAGCGTATGACGGAAATGTTATGCCCCTCACATACTGTTGATGCCCTGTCCGGCCGGAGCGACGAGACAAAAACATTAAAACCCATTAACTTTACAAATCTTCTTTATGCACCAAGAGCTTGTAACACTCCAAAGAGAAAGGAAAAATTGAAATCGCATCATATGACCCCTTTAATATTTCATTAAATATATTTATTTAATGTTTTACAAATCATATTATCACAATAAAATTTTATAATCATATTATCAGCACAACAAAAGTTAATAAAAAGTGAAATAGAAATAGTAATATAATAAAACATAATATTTATTAATGCCTTTATTAATTTCTTATAATTATATAATTATTTATTTGCTGTAATTATTAAATCAATATAATTTATTAACAAAATAAACTAATAATAAAAAATAAAATAATAGTAAAATAATAAAATAAACTAATTACACACATATGTATGTATGTAGCCTATGTGTCACGGAACAGTCTTTATTAATCCAAACAAAGGCTAATATAGGGCAGGCAGGAGCACACGTAGCACACAGACGTTTAACACCGGATAGGGTAAAAGGGGCAGAACACACTTTAAATACTCAGCTTAGCGAGGTAATTAATGAGACACATCTGAGATCAATGAACACAATCAAACGAGAGGGAGATACTGGGTCATGGGGAGCACATGGGGAGAAAACACAACAAAACAGGAACATAGGTCTGACATCACCTCCCCCTCCCGGAAGGCACGTCCTTGCGTCACATACAATCAACAAACACAACACAACAAAACAGGAACATAGGTCTGACATTATGCATGTATGTATAGACAATATTTAGAAATATTGGTAACATTTTACAATAAGGTTCCATCCATTTGTTAACAAGAGTTAATGAATTAACTACATTAACTAACAATGAGCAAGACATTTGTTACTATATTTATACATTTTTGTTAACATTAGTTAATAAAAATCAACTTGTTAGCTGTTGTCATGTTAGCTCAGGTCCATTAAATAATATTAACAGATACAACTTTTGATTTTAATAATACATTAGTAAATGGTGAAATTAACTTAGCATTAATAAATGCTTTAGAAATATTTTTCATTGTTAGTTTACGTTAACAAATGTAGTTAACTCATGTTAGCAAATGGACCCTTATTGTAAAGTGTTACCCAAATATTACACATACAGATTTTTCCATTTTTCATGAGTGTCTCTAATGCATTTTTTTTTTAAAAGATGCATAAGCAAGTCTTTTTTTTTTCTTTGATAGCCCTGCAATCTGTTTTATTCTGTCATTCTCAGATTCTCTGTGCTTTGATGGAAGGAAAATCCTCATTACATAAAATGGATAGAATATTATACATAACATTCTAATATATTAAAGTTTTTAGAGTGTGTCTGGCCAACAGTACCTACACATCATCTAAACAGACGTCGACTGAGATCAGATTCTTTGTGGCTAAAGTACTCAGAGAGCTGCTATTACGGCACATTAAATGTTTCTTTCATATCACACATCAGACTAGCCTCACTCATTAATCTCAATAGAAATGACGAGATATGCCAGCATAGCAAAAATTAATTGTTATGAATTATTCATTGATTATGTTTAGTCTTTGCCTGACAAGGCTCTAGTTAACAGGTGGACTTGATGGAGGGGGTTGTGGGTATGAAATTGGCACTGGCTGCCTCTAAATTACACTTCAGCTTCCTGTGCCTCGACCTCCAGGTCCCCGACCTACAACTGCAGTGTATTTCGTGTGACTAACAGCTGTAATTCTCCAATTATCATGCTGTGTTGTCCAACTGTGCTGTAGTTTGAGTTACCAGGAGTCTGCAGACAGGAGCTGGGCCTCAATCGTGGCCCCTGACTGGGGATGAGAGGTTTAAGGTGGGCTTCTGCACTGGGCATTTGTTGGACTCCTTTCAAATCTTCTTTAAATATCAGTGAGTGCGATTAAGTAAAGATAAATTGCATTCAAAGTCATAGTTCTGTCATCATTTACTTTAATTTCATGTGGTTTCAAAACATGTATGACTTTCTTTGTTCTGTGGAGCACAAAATATCACATAAAACAATATTGGACCTCATTGAACTCTCATTGTATGGACAAAAAGCACTCAGGATGTTTTCAAATTATCATAGCATGGAAACACCCTGGCAACCACCCAAAACATCCTAGACTTTTAAAAAGAGTTAAAAAAAGTTAAAATTGGTTCTTTATTGGCATCGATGATTCCATGAAGAACCTTTAAAGGTGGGGTAAGTGATTTCTGGTAGCCAATGTTGATATTTCAAATCATCAAAACAAACACGCCCCTACCCCAAAAGGGTCTCGCCCCTATTTTGATAGCTCCGCCCCACACATAAGTACGCAACTCAGGAAACGATTAGTTCTGTGAAACAAAGCAAAACCAATGTTACTCACCTATCGAGAAGAAACAAAGCAACCTCGGCGTCTGATCGCAGGCCTTCCTGCTCCTTGAGTTCTCTCCAGCGCTGGAAAGCTGATCCGATATTTCGGGTCCTACTTCTTGCCTTATCGTAACACCGTGTCTACACTGGACGCGAGCGGCATGGCGCGACAAAATACTATAGAACTCATAATCAGTGATGCTGTCTACACTGTCTACAACTGTCACGTTGTAAGCCTTCTTTTGTTCCGCAGACATTTTCCTCTTTTGTTTTGTATCCGCCATCTTTCTGTCGTCGCTCGGCTCGGCTAATGTCCGTCCTGTGCACTGAGCGCTCTCTCCTCCACATCATGAGTAGACACGCCCCTTACTGCTGATTGGCTACCAGTTTGTTTTGGTACTCGGCCCGACTCAGTTTTCTAAAGAGTTTTTGAAAAAATACATACCCCACCTTTAACATTAATGGAACCTTTCCATTGGACAAAAGGTTCTTAATGGAATAATGAAACATTTGTTTAATAATGAAAATTTCTTTAGATTATTAAAATATTCTTCATGCAAAAAAAATTTATTTTTGCAATTCTTGAAAAAAATAAATTCTTGAAGCAAGAATTGCTCATTAAAAAATTTTTTCGGGACCCAAAAATGGTTTTTCTATGGCACTGGAGCAAAAAAAATCCCTTTTGGAATGTTTCTTTTCAAGAATGAGCATTGAGGTGATGAGTTTTGAAAATGATAGCACTACTTTATTTTATTATTTTTTATTTTATTTCATTTTATTATTTTAAATGTAACAGTTATTTATTGTATTATTATTATCATTATTATTATTTAATCCAGATCTCCATATATTTTTGTTACCTGAGCACCTTTTTATTCATATTTCACGAAGAATGGAGGCTGCGTTGGAGTGTTTTGATAGTATTTTGGGTGCTGGGCCATGTCGCTATACACCAAACAACTATACAATTTGCAGAAAGAGAAAGCTGAAAACCATTAGAAGAGCGAAAACAAAAAAGAATGAGTAGATGGAGATGAATGACGTATAGAAGCATGCGGTAAGGAACATTCTTCTGTTTATGAGATATAATGTTATGCAAAGCCTTGACATCATATCCGGGAGATAAGTCAGTAAAATTCGAGTTATTTCAGATCTACACCACCTCTTTCAATCTGAACAAAATTTTACTTGGATCAAATGAGGTGTTTTAAGGATATTCAGTCCAATTGAGCCATGAATCTGACTAACACATGTAAACACAACCAAATTTCAATAGGCACAACACGTTCTAAATGCAAACTTTCATTGAAACTTTTTTGAGCAATTGGAGTCTAAATGGATTATAAAGCATGAACGTGACAAAGTCATGATCATATCCATGTTCTTTCTTTTTCTGCCGTCTCTCCTTCCACTTTAAATCCCTCGGGACAGCGTGAACCGTGACATTACACAGCTTTCTCTCTAATTAACTAGTGACTTTCTCCAAGACATCAATCTGAGTCAGTCTAGCTCCAAACAAAAAAGCTAAAGATCCTCTCAGCTATCAACAGTGAGGACCAGAGAGGTGAAAACGCAGTGGAACCCGATGAAAACACCATTTAAACGCTCCGTCTGGCTACTCCATTTTAAGCAGGACATTTTCAACACTTGCAAGGAAAGTGTGAAAAAAATGTTACCTTCTGTGGCACGAGACACATTATAAATAGTCTAGACGGGAACTTTCATGTCCCTGAGGTTGATTTTTATTAAAATTATTTAAATTAAAAATATTTTTTTTAATAATAATGATTTAATTGAATTATTTAATAAAAGTTTGTATTTTATTTTATTTTACTTTATTTAAAAACAAAAGTCACATTAAAACTTGGAATTGGAAACTTTTTAAAATGCTTTCACCATTATTCACCACAACTATACTACATATATAAACCATAAAATCAATATCTATAGATTCTATAACATAAATGTAAATTCTAAAATGTTTAGAACTATTATCATCAAAAATAATCATAAACATTTGCAATATTTATTGTGTAAAAAATGATTTCGTTCAGTTTTTTTTTTTTTAATTAAGGCTGTTCTACAATTCTGGTGTCATTTCCACCACAGTGAACAACTTTGTTTAAATAAACCTTTTTTCCCTTCAAAAATTAGTGTAATTGTTTACCAAGGAGATGGCATTGTTAATAAAGATGTTTTAGATTAAATATAAGACATTTGATGTGTGAAAAAAGGTACTGTAAATTGATATCACTATCCATATGCGCAAAATGTTTATTGTGCATCATTTCCAATCAAACTGAGATCATGCAAAAAGAAAATAGAATACAATGTTTACTTAGCTATGAAAATAGCCTTAACTAGACAAAGAAGTCTGCCATTTTATTCCAAAATCTCATTCCCATTACTATCATTTCCACCACAGAATTCTATTAAATGCAAAAATATAATTTTGGATGTTGTGGAAATGACACTGTAGCGGGAATTTTCGTTACTTTCAATGCAAAAACGGTAAAAATGGCAATACCATAGAAGAACCATATTTTGGTTTCCCAAAGAACCATTTAGTGAACAGTTCTTAAAAGAACAATTTTAGTGTGAAGAACATTTTTAATATCTCAAGAACAGTTTTTTTTTCCCACTATAAAATAAACTTTTTGTGCATTCGAAAGGTTCCATGAATGTGAAAGGTTCTTCATGGAACCATCAATGCCAATAAAGAACCTTTATTTTCAGGAGTTTATTTTGTCCTCAGGGACAAAAACGCCCATAGATGTAGAAACACCCCAGTCCACGTTTACTGAAATGTTCATTTCCAGCAGAACCTTTCCTAACCAGTCCATTCCGGTTTATTTCAAGACTCTCATTGGTCCAGTTGGCTTAAAAAAACAGGGGAGATTCTTATTCTACTCGCCTCAGGTTTCTCAGGGCGTCGGGGTCAAGTTGGCCATCCCATCCAGAAGTTTGATTGATAGTGATGTACCAAAATAAGAAGAGTCAAGTCATACTCACGTAACACGCATATCAGCAGCTGAGAAAGCCAGTGAGGGTGGAATCAGGGCTGGAGGGTCAGACGTCTGGGAGGAACCAGACACGGATGAAGCTTTATAATCAGTCTAATCTTCTAGTAAATACACTGGTATCAACAAGCTCCAAGTCCAAGGACAGAAAACGCCTTCATCAAAAAAAATTGTGTATTTGTATTAAAGATTTGAGGTTAGGGAAACAAAAGAAAATTGTTGATACTAATGTCTCATTTTATGTTCATTCGAGTCATGGCAATTATTGTTTTAATGGCAATAAATCTAAATGGAACAATGTTTTTTTTTTTGTTTGCCATTGGTCAACTAAACACATAGTCCCGCCCCAAACTATGACTATTGGTAGAGCTTTAATTGTCAATATTACACAACTTTAAAATTGTAATTTTGTATATTACATTCTGAGCACACATATTCTCTTTTCTCTTTGGCTTTTCTGTTTATCTTTAGGTAAACCTAGTCGTTCCATGATTTAGGTGTGGAAATGGATACGCCGTGATGATTCCAGCCACTATTTACTCAACTGCTGCGTCCTAGCCCTAATGTCTGATTCTTGACATGATACATGTTAATGCTGACAAATGACCCTTGGACCAGGAAGTTGGAGAAACTCTGAACTGGGGGATTTCTGCAGATATTAAACTGGCAAGAAAATATGAAAAAGTATGAAAAATTTCTTTTTTTTTCATGAATTTTCCAAGAAAAAAAAAATACTTTTTCGAACTCCTTCTAAGATGTTTGTCTGATTTTCACCAAAATTGGCACAGATCATCTTCAGACCATGCTGACAAAAATGTATAGAATTCAAGTTTATTAGTCAAACCATTTTCGAATAATGCACAAACAAATTTGACCAAAAACACACCAAAATACATTCTGTATAAGACAAAATTTCCTCAACGTTTAGCGTATTCAGATCAGAATTGGTACATGTAGTCACAAGCGTGATCTGAATGTACATGCACAATTTCAGCCCTGCAGCACCTGTTGGGCAGGAAATATGAAAAATTGAATTTTGCCTTGACCAAAAATCAAAAGACTGGGATTCCTTGTGTGAATCTTTACATTTGTAGCTTTTTTTTTTCTCTTTTTTTTTTATCAAGAAATAATTTTACAGCGGTAGTTCTAAATTCTAAAAATGTCTCCTAAACACATGAAAAGAAGTTTAAGCATCAGTTCATTCAAACATATTTTATGGAGACGTTTAGAAGAATGTCTTGGCTGCTCTGTTCCGTATAATGGAAGTGAATGGGAACAAAATCCACAAAAAAAAAAAGTATCTTGAAAGTACTTAATTCAACTCCTGTTCAATAGTCCATGTCTTCTGAAGCCACATGATAACTTTGTCTGAAATATCACTCATTAAATACTAAAATCTTATTCATGTTTCCAAAATATGGTGCATTTAGACGCTTCACACCATTTTTTATGTCAGTAACATCAAATATATTGTTTTTTATAGACCAATTCGGTGTTTGCATAAATTTGAGTTTATATTTTAAAATTCGGACTTTCCAAGATTATATATCACAATTCTGATAAGGAAAAACAACTCGTCATTCTCTCTTTTCCCCTCAGCTCAGAGTTATGAGTTTATATCCCACACTTCTGCCTTGTTTTCCTCATTCACAAACTCACTATTGATGACTTTAATCAAGTCATAAATTCCGAACTAGGAGATATAAACTTGCATTTGCGAGAAACAAAAGTCAGAATTGTGAGATAAAATAGGTAAACATTTTGTAAAATGTTAATAGTAATAGTCTTAAACAGTATTTCATGCTGTAACTGTAGGGCTAACACAATATATCCCCTGTGTGAATATTATGTAGACCTATTGTTTAAATCAAATTTATGCTGTAAACATAATCATAGTAGTTTTCATCCATAGTCTGTCCATTTAAACGTCTGTGTTTAGCTTCAAATGGTGTCTTTGACGACAGTATAGTAAAAAAAAATGATTTGCATTCCGATTCTGACATCTAAAGGCACAAAAATATATATTTTTCTCTTATTCCATGGATGTAAACATCTTTTATGTGAAATATCTTATTCAGGTCAGTACTAAATAAAAAATAAAAAAACATGCATTTTGTATGATCCCTCTTATTTTGGTAAAATAATTAACATTTTGCAGATTCTGAAAGGGGGATGTAAACTTTTGACCTCAACTGTAATTTTTGGGTGAACTGTCCCTTTAAGGCCTCACTTAGGCCACACTTTCCATAACAGTTATTTTGCTTAGAAACAAGCTGAAATGCATTATGGTTTAATCCTGTTTATTAGTAATGGGAATCTGTTAATGACCCTATTAGATCTGAATCCGATCTTGCTCAGTGACGGTATTATTTCAGCTGTCGTGGATTTCATTAAGACTTTTCTCTGCCTAAAATTAAAACTCCAATTAAAAGTCTTTACAGTAATAGCTAATACATTAAGGTATCACATCACAGATTTTATACAGATGAATTAATGCTCTCTTTGCACCCTCTGATATTTGCTTTGATGTTTAGGAATAGCACTGTGAAGTGTGTGCTGTGAAATACATTAAAGCTAGAGTTTTGTTCTGGTTTCGGGCTTCAGATCTTGTCATGCTGATTAAGGTGAGATCACATCCAGTGTGGTGTAGATGGTCCAAAGCCAGCACTACAGTCTGTTTAGCATCTCTGCATGATGCATGCATTACATGCTTAAATGTGCTGAGCATCAAACACTTACTCGCTCTGGGAATTAAACGGTTACACTGACCTGAGATCAGTTTGGGTTCAGAGGGTTATGAGGGAGAAAGCTGGATTTAGATGGGTGTAGAAAGAACATTACACTAATTATTCACTGGTTAACTTACATTATTCACTGTACAAATTCAGTACTTTTTTAATAAAACAAATGTTAAGTTTTACATTAAAAAAATATATATTTTATATAAAATGTCCATACTTATTTCATCATGTTTTTGAGTCAGTGATGTGACTTTCTTTCTTTCTTTCTTTCTTTCTTTCTTTCTTCCTCCCTCCCTCCTCCTTTCTTTCTTTCTTTCTTTCTTTCTTTCTTTCTTTCTTTCATCCTTCCTTCCTTGTCTTTCTTTCTCCCTCTCTCCCTCCCTCCATCCTTTCTTTCGTCCTTCCTTCCTTCCTCCTCCTTTCTTTCTTTCTTTCTTTCTTTCTTTCTTTCTTTCTTTCTTTCTTTCTTTCTTTCTTTCTTTCTTTCTTTCTTTCTTTCTTTCATCCTTCCTTCCTTGTCTTTCTTTCTCCCTCTCTTCCTTCATCCTTTCTTTCTTTCTTTCTTTCTTCCTTCCCTCCTCTCTCCCTCCATCCTTACTTTCTTTCTTCCTTCCTCTCTCCCTCTTCCTTCCTCTCTCCCTCCCTCCATCCTTTCTTTCTTTCTTTCTTTCTTTCTTTCTTTCTTTCTTTCTTTCTTTCTTTCTTTCATAATTCCTTCCTTGTCTTTCTTTCTTCCTCCCTCCCTCCTTTCTTTCTTTCTTTCTTTCTTTCTTTCTTTCTTTCTTTCTTTCTTTCTTTCTTTCTTTCTTTCTTTCTTCCTTCCTTCCTTCCTCCCTTTTCTGTATATTAATTTATTCAAAAATACATGAAAAATGCAATTTAAACCACTGCTGTTACTGTAGACTAAAATTATGAAAACAATTGTAATTTAACTGAAATAAAATGAAATATAAGATGAAATAAAAATACATTTATGTTTGAATGTTTGAATATAGAAATTACTGAAATAAAATGTATAATAGCTAATGGAAATGTATTTAAAACATAAAACACAAAAACATAAAAAATTCTAAAACAAAAATCTAAACTGAAATTTTAATAAAAGCTAATTAAAAATATTAATAAATACTATTATAGTAGGCCTATATAAATATTCTAAAATGAGATAAAAACAATTATGTTGTATTATAACAAAACTCATTACAAGATTTTAATGATTGTAATTAAGCAGTTTGACAATATCTTTTAATATATTATATTATAATAAGTTTCATTTTATTTCTTAGGAAAAAGGCTTCAATGCTTATTATAATTTATGTTGTAATATTTCAAATGTCATGTGGTGTGACTTTCTACAAATTAAATCTTATTTTGATTTTTTTTTTTTACTTGTTTTTAGAGTCAATAAATGGATTTTTTTTGTTGATGCATTGCTTAAAAAAAATTCTAAACCTAATGAAACCAACATAAATACAAATAGTACATTTCTAAGAATGATATTCAGATAGATTTTTAAAATCTTTTTTCTTTATAGAGGACATTCATTGCCTCAATAGCAAATTTAGTGCTCAATATGCTTAATACAGCTAATCAAATACATGTTTTATTGTTTATTATCTGTAAATATTACCCGGTGGCCTCCAGCGTTTCATAGTGCCGTTCATCCTGCATCATAGTTTAAAATTTCTCTCTTCTGCTCCCTTAATGTACTAACAATTTCAGCAAACTCCCCCTGTGATGCTGGAGACGGAGCAGATGGGGCGGCTAGAGTGCTCCTGTACCTCTCTGTACGGGGCGTATAGTGACAGAGTCTGTCAGAGGCCTGTCAACACTGACATTGAGCTAATTGCACAAATCATCAGAAACACATACAGCAGGACGCCGTGACCTCCTGCAAATGGATCTGGGATTTGCCCTCTGGAATATCAACAAATATGTTTCTACGAGATGAAAGGATACATTTGTAGCATTTTAGGCCGTGTGGGTTTCTCAAATCCCAAATCGAACTTTACCAGGAGCAAAATTTTTACCTCAGTGAGAATGTACAATGTTTCATGCTAAGCTAAAGGTTAACACTTGCCAGTTTTACTTTGCTTAAGCAATTTGCTACAAGGTTGTGGGTTACAGTGGTTAAAGTGAGCTTCAATAGACTTGTTTTCATAACAGTAAAAACTACAATAGGATAAAAGACATTAATCTCCAACAGTTACATTTATTAGTACTAATTGTCACTATGAATAAGGCATTAACGTAGAATTTGAAACCAGTGCAAATAGAGTGGTGTAAAAAAGTATTTTGCTGCGTACTTAAAGTTTAAGTCTGGTGAACTTTGACCTGCAAATCAAATAAAGAAAATTATATGTATATATGTATATATATATATATGTGTGTGTGTGTGTGTGTGTGTGTGTGTGTGTGTGTGTGTGTGTGTGTGTGTG
>NW_015555819.1:895260-898488 GCF_001515605.1 Sinocyclocheilus anshuiensis
AGCCCTATAAGTACTAGCAAAACTAGCAATACTGTCATACAGTGCTATTGTGGCTACAGTATGTCACATGCAGTGTTGGGATGGTTACTTTGGAATAGGTTACAGATTACAAGTTGCCTTATTTAAGTATAATGCAACACTATTTCAGCAACTATTTCAGTTACTTTATTAAAGTAATGTAACTGATTACATGTGATTACTTTTTCATTACTTTTCTAAATTTCTAACAAATGTTTTCAACTGTTAATCATTTTAAAACCTTTACTCCAGGCAGTGTTAACCTTACAGTAGTACTCAACACTGTCAGACTTTCAAAATCCTTTATCACTTGATTTAAGATTATAATAATTAAATTTTAAAGCACAGCCACCACAAACTCAGACTTTGAGATCATACTGAGGTTAAATACAGATTTAAATTCATAACAAGATATTGTTTAATAGCTATGATATTATTTTTAAAATCACATCTTTGCATAACTATGACAGGAAACACTGGCAACAATGCCTTGAAAAAAAACAAAAACAGTTAATCTTCAAAAATAAAGCATATACACAAACCCAAATGTAACCATGGACCACAAAACCAGTCAATATTTGGCCGAGTTACAACTATTTGAAAATCTGGAATCTGAGGGTGAAAAAAAAAGGGCGTGTTAGAACTCTTAACTTTTATAAAGAATATCTCTTTGGATTTGAGACTTTAGTCTTTGCAACTTTACAGATCTTATTTATGCACCAAGAGCTTGTAACACTCCAAAGAGAAAGGAAAAATTTGAATCGCATCATATGACCGCTTTAATATCCTAATGATTTTTGGCATAAAAGAAAAATCAATAATTTTGACCCATACAATGGGTGCTACTGAAGTCTGGTTTGTGGTCCAGGGTCACAAATAGGAAATAAAACAGTTATTAAATAAGCATGTGTCCTATTCTGTGTCCTATAAAGACTGGTGTCAATGCAAGAGCAGTCATTGGGAAAGGAATCAATTAAATCTGTACATGTGTGAAAATATTCAGTTGTAACTCCTTTTGTAATCATTAACATTTTCGTAAGTAACTGTGATTTAATTACACTTTTTTCCCCTCATTAACTGTGACTGATTACAGTTACACTTATTACTTTGTAATTAAATTGTCATTCCATTACATGTAACTCGTTACTCCCCAACACTGCAGTTACAGTCATTATCAAGTTTTTACTGTTGCAGTCTTTTTCTGTAAAAGCACAAAACATTGTTAGCTTGTCTCATATCTGCACCCTTTGTTTAATGTTATATCCACTTTAGCCTAGCCGCTAGCAGTCCAGCGGCCTTCAGATTTCCACTTGCCTTCAAACAAAGCTTGTGGAGATCAAAAGCCCACGGTTCGTCCTCACAGATCATCATTGCCTCTCCTGCTGTCAAAATAGTGCGTTAAAGACGACCTCCACAAAAAGGAGCTTGTCCTGTGGGTGTGTGAGAGGTGGCAGGTCACTTCCTCAGAGGTCATGCTCTCTCCTTCCTGTCACATGGTCACTTCATTTCTCTGGGCCGACAGCAGCAGGCCTGTCCATGCTCAGCTCATTAAAGCAGCCGCTACACCTGATTCTAACATTAGCATGTGTTCCCACGCTTGAGCCCTCCTCCCCCGTCTGGAAACGACCCCAATCACGCACTTTTAGGGTCTGTGAAAGCGGCCTCTTGATAAGTGACTTGTCAATGAGGGGATTTTTCACTTGTTGGCTTTACAAGGACAACAAACTAAACTTCACAAATCTTTATGCATGTGCTGTGGTATTTAATTATGCAGTTTGAATATATTTACGTAGGTTAGACCAATAAACGACAGAAAAGACATTTAAAATGTTACAAAACTTTTCTGTTTCCAATAAATGCTGTTCTATTCATTGTATCAGAGAATCCTTAAAAATGTATGACTGTTTTCACAAAAATATAAAGCAGCACAAATGTTGTCAGCATTGATAATAATAATTTATAATATATGTAATAATAATAATAATGATAAAATAGTATCATATAAAATAATAATTTATTGAGCAGCAAAATATATATTAAAAAAGAAAATAGTTATTGTAAATTGTATTGATATTTCACAATTTTCCTGTTTTTACTGTATGAGAATGTTAAAAAAAGTTATTGTAAAAATGTATGTTATTATTGTTAAAAACCCCTTACGTTTATACCATAATAAGTTTTTTCAGATATATTGTTAATTAATTTAGTTATTATATTTAGTTTAGTTTTTATTACTAAATATATATATATATATTTCTCTTTTTATAGAGATATATTATATATTTTCTCAATGTAAATTTGTATTTTTTTTAATTATTCAATGTGATATTTGTAACTATTTTTATAGATTATTTTATTATTAATTCAATTTTGTCTGTTAATGCCGGTGGTATAATCATTTTATTGTGGCTATTATTCTGTTATTATTGTAAAAAAAAAATTAAAAAAAAAATTATGTTAATATATCCATAATAAGTTTTGTTTTTCAGATATATTGTTACATTTTTATATTATATCATTAAGTTTTATATATATATTTGTAAATTTGTAAATTTTTAATTATTTAATGTGAATTACATAATTATATGATTTAATTTGATATTTTTAACAATTTTTTGTAGATTATTTAATTATCAATTCAATTCTTTTTGTTAATGCTGGTGGTATAATAATTGTAATGTGGGTATTATTGTGTTATTATTGTTAAAAAAAACACCTTATGTTAATATATATATATATATATATATATTACTTATTTCAATGTGAATTACATAATTATGATTTAATTTTATATTGTTAATTATCTTTTATAGATATATTTAGCATTAATTTAATTATGTTTGTTAATGCTGGTGTAATAATAATAATAATAATATTATACAGAAAACAAAATGATATATACAAAAGTATATGCAGAAGTATATACAAAAATATATATTATGGCATGTGTTTTATTAAATTACATCTATAACCAAATAGCTTATTAGCTTATAATATAAAGCAATTGTGTGTAAGGCAGTTAAAGGGCAATAAACGGTTCGCATACAGAACTTTAATTCTTCCTCTCATTAATTGTATAATGTCTTACAAGCCTTGAGTTGGAGAGCATCCTTTGTCAACTTTATGTGCTTAATATTTGTGAGATATATCACACACACACACACACACACACACACACACACACACGCGCGCGCGCGCACACACACACAC
>NW_015555819.1:898616-906515 GCF_001515605.1 Sinocyclocheilus anshuiensis
CGCGTGCACACACACACACACACACACACACCAGTAAAGTCACTGAAACAATTAAATGTAATCAGTTGGATGTAGTGAATGAATTGTATGAATATGAAGGTGTGTTTATGTGATTTATGAGGACACAAATATGTATAACGACATGGGTACTACACTAGTATAACAACATAACCGTGTTTTATGAGGATATTTCCTGAGTCCTCATAATTAAAATAGCTTTATAAATATACTAAACAAAGTTTTATTAAAATAAATATTAAAATGCAGAGCTTGATCCAGGGAACAGATCGAATGTGATCACCCAGCAGCAGGTCCTGGGCTGCACCTGCCTGAATGACTCACTGCTGATGCAGTCCACAGACGCTCACTGCGCTCAGTGTGTCATGCTCAGGAGTCCACACTGTGACTAGAACAGCAGCTGCCTCAAAAACTTCCCAAATCTCATCACTACAGGCTTCACTGCAGTCGAGCCACACAAAAACAACTATATTTGTAATGATCATCGTCTGATATGTTCAATAACAAGCCAGCGTTCAACAGTTTACTGTCAAACCATCTTTACATTTATAGCTTTACATTATTGTAATGGCACCAGCTTTACGTATATGTAATGGCAATCTGTATTATAAATAATGATTTATTAGACATCTGTCATGATTAAAGGTGTGAGTGTGTGTGTGTGTGTGTGTGTGTGTGTGTGTGTGCGCGTGTGTGTGTGTGTGTGTGTGTGTGTGTGTGTGTGTGTGTGTGTGTGTGTGAGTGTGTATTTATTTAATTTTGCACACTGATGCAGGATTTTGGACACTTTACCAGTCAAAGGGTTGAACACACCCAGCATTATATTTTACAGTAATGCTAAAGTCACTAAAACATTTCATTTAATCAGTTGGATGTTATGTAGTGAATGAATTTTGTGCATTACATTAAATGCCAATCAAATCAAGACCTTTTTTCCATTCCAACTGATTCATTTCAATTTTAAAATGGATCCTGTTTCACAAAAAAGTTTACTTTTGTAATTCAATTCAGAAGTATGGACAATCTATATTATGATTTCAAGCATTTAAGCACCTTTCAATCAAAACGTTGACATCATGATAAATATAAATGTAACGCTTCTCCAACCTTTTGAGTCGTAGTGTAAGAGTTGTGCACTGAAAGTGTGCACAGATACAGTAAGTTTATCAGTGTGAGCTGATATTGGATATTTAATTGGATGTAAATGAAAATCGATTGTTCATACATGCCTGAATTCACTTAAGATCATTTGGGGGGGGGGGCTAGGGCTGTCAAGTGATTTAAAAAAAATCTAATTAATTACATAATGTGCCAATTAATTAGTCAAAATTATCTCAAATTAATAAGATTAATTAATTAATATGCACGTCATGTTGTTATTAAAGATAATAGTTATTTTGTTAATTAAAAAAAAAAACACTGCATAGACATTACAAAAAAGTAGCTTTAGAAAGAAATATAAGTAGCTTTAGAAATAAATATTTTAATCCAACATACAAAAATACAAATACATAGGCTAGTGAAAAATAAAATTATTTTAAAAAGAAACAATACTCTAAACATAAAACTAAAAGCGCCAGTAGGTGGTGACAAATCCCTGTCTTAATAAGTGAATGATTCAGTCATTCATTCAATCGATTCGTTCAAACAGCTGATTCATTCAGAAACGAAGCAAGTGACTGCCTTTATGAATGGCTCACTGAATCATCGATTCAGTCGATTCGTTTAAAAACGTGGATTCTGTGAACAGTTCTCCTTATTTTTGTTGGCGAAATTACTGACAATGTGTCTAAAATGTAATTATTCACACCTTATCTTCATTTTTACTGTAGGTAAAAACTTTTATGTAACCTATTTTTGTCTTTCTAAACGCCAATGATGATTATGAAAGAAAACACGCAGTGTTTGTTATCGTAACACATGCAACTTTCATGCGCATCTGACTAACATTACCACACGCTTGTATTTTAGCGTTGCTGTTAATGTTGTGGTTATTTTAGCAAATAGTTTGCTCCGTAAATTCAGTTCAACAGCATTAAGTTGAAGAGGGTAAACTTTATCTCTCGACTGAATCTGCACATGCATTTCAGGTGTTCTTGCTCCGTCCAAGCAATAAATGCACGTCTTTGAATAAGCGCTGTAGCGTATACTTCAACAGCTCAGGTAATGTCAGTACAATCCATTTCAGGGGCTGCCAAAATTCATCAGTCAGAGCTATAGAAATACATATTAATATTTACAAGTAACTACAAGTAGTTTTGACGTCCATCAGGGGGGATCAAGCCTTCTTTAGGGGGGTCAGACCAACCCAAACCCCCACCCCCATAATTCGCACCCTGATAATAATCCCTAAACTCAAGACACCAGGAATCATTCAAGACATGCCTGGTCATGTGATCTCAAAATGGCCGCTGCCATGAGTGGCCTACCCACTTTATGTAGAATAAACTAGCTTTTTTGAGCTGTGAATATGATCTCATGTATGCATCATTTTAAACACATTTATAAAAAATACTATTCCTTTATGAAGACGTATACATTTTCACATGGCAAATATCCATCTGTATTAATGTCATCCCTCAGTGGTATTATTAGTCAGTCGATGTGAAGTCCCATCTAAGTAACTGATAAATATAGCAAAGTATGCCTTCTTTAGAGTGTAAGGAGTTGACAGGAACTTCCCGCACCACCCGTTGACAAGATGAGAATAGATCAAATATAGAGTGTATTCTCATAGGAGGAAGTGTCAAGATGTATATTTGCGTCGGGTGAAGCTGCGTTCCAGTGTGCGGCAGGGTTTGGAATGGTGTTTACTGACCACGGTCAACTGCCCCCTCCGTTTCTGCAGCAGTTGATCGTGTTCAGACCCATAAGTCTCCTCTCCAGCCCACCACCCCCAGATCGGACCCAAACCTCATTGGCCGCTAGTGTCGTCACAGAGACAACAGCTGTCTCCAGGATGAAGAAGCTACATTTGGGGTGCCAGCCAGTCTGCCTGCCTGCAATTGGAGAATCCCGAAGTCCCTCATGGCCTCCACACCACACACTGACTTCAAACCAGCCAACACAAATGAGGAACAGCGCCCTCTAGGGGTGTGTGTTTTATATACGCTCACAGAGGCCTCAAAACTTCTGTTTCCGGACATAAATAAGACATAAATGAGAAATATAAAGTATTTTGTTTTATTTAACAACATCTAAAATGTTTTTACAGAAAATGAATAAAATGTACATAAATAATTTAACACTAAAACATGAGTTCTGCAGAAATCTAATCATTTTTAGTTTAACCTTTAATAAAAAAAAATAGTATGCTGATAATATGTAGATAATGGTAACTGGTGTGTGTGTGTGTGTACAAATAATTTATTGTTAATATATTTTTATTTGTAATGTTTTAAAGATAATTCATATTTTAAAATATTTTATTTGCATATATACACATAATGTGCATAATATACTGCACGCACACACACGAGTGCATATATAGTTTATTACTGTAATAGTAGCTAATTTGCATATATTCATATTAATATAATATTGACATTAATAAGATATTATGAAATATATTTAAAAATTTACTTCAACTAAAAAATGTAATATTTAAAAATGTATATAATTAAAATGTAGTATTAACATTAAGAATTTGTTATTTTGTACATACAAATGATCTACAATTATTAGAACAATAAAATCATTATTATAAAACGGATCGTTCCGGTCCTTGATTCTGATTGGTTGAGCCACGTTCGAAGCTGTTGTAAATTACTCTACAAACATACACCTTTGTTTACGTTTGTCTGTTGCTTGCAACCACTTTGTTGCAACCACAACTGATTCTGAGGAACTACATTGTTTGGTGGAAGAATACTGTTTTTATTTATATCATTACACTTTATTTGCTCTGTTTTATTTTGTGAAACCGTACTTACGTATATGGAATAACCGTTTTATAAAAGCAATAATTTACAGTGAATTTAGAACAGCTACGGGGGTTTTAGTCACTCCGCTTCGCATCGTGCCTAACAATGCCCCTTAGCTGTTATAAATTCACTGTAAACCACGGCTTCTTGTGGCTTATTGGTTTATTACAATAATATACTGCGTATACATGCTAATATTTCACTTTTAAAACTGCATTTAGATTTAATATTTTTATTAATATTAACATTGCATTGATATCAATGTTTAATTAACAATGATTTATTTTGTAGATCATTTGTATATATTCATTAAAAATATAAATATATATATATTCATATTTATATGCTCATTATGTACAATTATTACAATTATATATATCATTGTAATAAATGTACATAATTTGTATATACTGATTAAAACACCAATGTCATATTCATAAAATATTAAGTATATATACATTTGTATATGTACATTAAGCATACAAATATGAGCTTTTCCACTTGTGATTTTCCACTTGCAAACCAAGATCTGGTATGTATGTATGTATGTATAAATGAATGAATGAATGAATGAGTGAATGAATAGATACATAAATAAATAAACTGTAAGTATACTGCTGATGCGAATACAGTCAGTTACCACAACCAATCTGATTTAGTTTTTAGTATTTTAAAATTTGCAACAACAATATATATTAGCCAGTAATGATATGAATACCAACATATTAGTGTGTTCTTGATTTCCTTTTAAACTGTGTGTCTCAGACAATAGAATTGACGTAGTTATTGTAAAAGTAGATTCGTAGAACGTTTGGTTTGACTGAGAGTCAGTATGTGTGTTGTGTGTACAGTATGTAAGTGTGTCGTACAGTGCAGCAGTTGAGCTGTCCTTCACCCTCGCACCTGCTGCCCACCCAGCACACACGGGTCCGGACGGCTGCTAGCGCAACTCTATAAGAGCTGGTGCCATTTCACAAGGGCCATTAGCTGTCCGAAACCAATGGAACTGCTACCGTGGTCCGGACTGGATGTCCCACATTGATGGATGGATGATACGTGGATGTACGAGTGATTTACAGGATGCAGAAGGAAGGGAGATGAGAGGAAATTCAACTAATGAAGTGATAACCTCTTTGTAGCCCAAAGGAACCATGAGGGATTTGATCTGAAAGTGTTTTTAAAGATATGCTTGTATGAAAATGGCACTTTTTGACATTGCCACTGGTTGCTTGATTCATTTTTTTCAGACTAATGTCTTATTTTGTCACTAGAATCATTTCTAAATGGCCTTTTTAGGTCACATTTGCCTACTGGAGCATTTTTTCAAGTATTTTTGAAATACATTTCACAAACAGATTCATTTCTTGTAGAGTTTATTGTTTTTAGTAGATTTGTTAGTACTTAATATATCATTGTTGGTCAAAACACAACGTTATATTCTCTGACCACTAGGTTTTTCCTCAAAGGCAATCTCCCAAAATCACGCTTGCAGGCACAAATATCGTCAGTTTCCAATTTTCCAAGTTTTGGAAACTAACTGCAGCCTGAAATGTTGTTTTGGAAGCCATTTTTAACACGATATTTCAATATTACCCAAGTCTTACTTCATTTGAAGTCTCTGGATGTTAGACATTAGATATACCTCTCCAAGATAACAAGACAAGGCTGTGCCGACAATAAAAATATCTAAGAAGGATCCATTTTCTCAGTCTGTCAGACTTACCAGCAGAAAGGTCAAATCCAGAGAAGTTCTTTCTAAACTCTAGAGGACACCATGTACGAGTACAGTATACTTCAGTGTCTCTTTACATTCGGCTGCCATTGATTGACAGTCAGGGCAGGTGTGGGCCATCCTGAGTCAGTTCCAGGAGCCTCTGTATGCCCCACCTGTTCACTGCATACTCCCCTTGGCCCTTGACCTGATGACCAACTTTTTATCCCCCTTCAGCCCGGTGGCAACTGTGGCCCAGGAGCCGGATGGCTTTCATAAATAATCGCTGGTCTAAACAGACAGTTCTCTGCATGAGCCCACCAGCACTATTATCTATCCACTTCTGACCTCTTAGCTCGCTTCTCAATCGTTTAGCTAATTTCATTGGTGTTCTCAATAGTTTGAATTATGAGATACAGTAATTAATATGTAACAGCATGTAATAGTATAGTAATAACAGTCTAAAGTCATTTGGTGCGGTTTTATCTGTCACTGATTGCATCATTCGCTGCAGGCTTATTCATTTCTCTTTGTAAAAGGGCTTTTACATTTTCCAAAAAACCTACAAGCAAGCCCAACCCATATGAGAAAAAGTAACACAAAAGTAATGTAACACACTACTTTCCATAATAAGTAATGCCATTAGTTACTTAGGGAGTAATGCAATATTGTAATGTATAGCTTTAAAAAGTAACTTTACTAAAGTTAATTAGATTTTTTTACTAAATAATGTTGACAAAGACATTGAAAGATAACTAAATCATCCTGAATGAAGTCAAAAACAAACAAGGCCTTATTAAATTCTCCAAAACAAAGCACAAATTCTCACAGACTGATGTTTTTTTGTGCAGAGCAATGTTTTCTTTTGAGATTTTGTTACCTATTAGAGGTACATCAAAAATATTGACTACTAGCTATTCATTTCAAGTTTAAAATTACTATTAGCAGTTTTGAGACTAGTACCAATTCTAATATTACTACTATGTTTGTAGCAAATTTCGCACTATTTCTAGCGTGCTGTCCCTGAATAAGGGATAGACAATAATAAATGACATAAGCCAATGTGAAGCGAATAATAGCAGGTTGAGGCATAGATGTGGCATTTGATGGTGGGCTCAATATCTTCTGAAGACTAAACTGGAAAGAATGTTTCCGTCAAAATCGCCATGCAAAATCGAGTGAGGTAATCCACACTTTCATTAGATATGACTCTATGCCTGAAGTATGAGGAGAGTCATGACTACTACATGAGAGGAAAACAGGATTTTGGTGGCTTACACAAAGCAGCCATTACTAAACTTGAGTAGTGGAGTTTCTTTGTGCTTTTAATTCATTTAATTCTCACTAAGGATAGAAAAATTGCCATAATAATTGAGAATGGAACAAAATAGACTATACAGAAATCATTCAACAGTGTGTTGGTCGTCAGCCTGTGTTTGGTCTCTGAGTCAGTCATACTAACATTCTGTTCTTCCAGCGACAAACACTCAAGGATTAACCATCCTTTCACAAAACGTTGTGTGAAGTCATGGCGGACATGAAAATAACCTGTGTGTACATGTGTGTGTGTGTGTGTTCTTAATATAGAAGCAGCTTGTAAACTGAGACTTGTTCTTGTTGCGTGAAGGCCAGTGTCATAGATGTGTTTACGGCAGTATTCTGACGGCTTGTGTTGCTTTGATTCAAAAACATTTTGTTCTAAATGGACGAAGCGAGTTCCAAAATGAATGACGAATACAGTGAACATTGTTTGATTGACTCTTTGGTCACACTTTATTGTAAGGTTAAATTCTCGCTATTAACAAACCATTAACTATGACTTTTGCCCTTAAAGGGGTCATATGATGCTATTTCAAGTTTTCCTTTCTCTTTGGAGTGTTACAAGCTGTTAGTGAATAGATAAGATCCCTGAAGTTGCAAAGACTAAAGTCTCAAAACCAAAGAGATATTCTTTATCAAAGTTAAGACTCTAAAACGGCTTGTTCTAACACGCCCCCACATATCTACCTCACTATGTGGTAAAGCCAAACTCACAGCACTTATGGAGTGGACAAATGAACAAAAAAAAAGAAAATATAAAGCTAAAAGATTGCAAATAGAGATCCTCATTGGTCACACTTGATCTTAAGGTCCAATTCTCGCTATTAACAAACCATTAACTATGACTTTTGCCCTTAAAGGGGTCATATGATGCGATTTCAAGTTTTCCTTTCTCTTTGGAGTGTTACAAGCTGTTCGTGAATAGAT
>NW_015555819.1:906589-924947 GCF_001515605.1 Sinocyclocheilus anshuiensis
CGGTGTTCGGCCAATCACAATGCACTGGGTCAGCTGGCCAATCAGAGCAGACTGCGCTTGTCGGAAGGAGGGACTTTGTAGAAAACGAAGCGTTTGAGAGAGGCGGGGCATAGAGGACCTACAATAATGTACAGTATTTGAAAAATTATGTGTTTTTTGAACATTAAAGCATGTCAACATATTCTGTTACACCAAATACACAAAATAATGATCTTTAAAAAAGCATCATATGACCCCTTTAATAAACTACTAATTTGCTGCTTATTTATAGTTAGTAAGGTAGTTGTTAAAGTTTAGGTATTGGGTAGGATTAGGGATGTAGAATATGGTCATGCAGAATGTGCATTTTATAAGTACTAATAAACAGCCAGTATGTTAATAATAGGCATGCTAATAAACAACTAGCTAATAGTGAGAATTGGTAAACTATACAGACTCTTTTATATTTGCAACTCCTTTATAGACTATTATTATATTTGTGCATATTAGGAATCCTAAATGTATAAGTCAATCAGTGAGTGTTCTTGAACATTTTGGTTGCCTAAATAACAAAGATAATAAGCATGTCCAGCCTTTGAATGCATGTCATTACCTAACTTTTATAACTGGGCTGTTGACAAAGAAGACTAAGTAATGTGTCTATTAATAGGCTACTACACACTAGAGTATATACTTTGCTGGTGATGTGAAAGTGGCAAAAGAAAACGGCAGTATTGGGATATTTTTCATGCCATAAAATCCTGATACAACATAACGGTTTATTGTGCATTTAAACATTAGCATCTAGCTAAAGTAATATTAAAGTAATATTCTGTATGCATGGCATACCAGCATGACCTATTATTTTGCCAAAATGTGCAGTTGTGAGGAAGTGATTTCTATGGAAACGTATTTATGCTATGGAATAAAAAATTACGCAATATATATATACATATTTTTTAATTGTAATTCTGAGTTTACATGTTTACGATTTTAACTTTTGCCAGAATAAAAAAATAAAAAAGGTAGTTGTGATTTTCATCTCACAATTCTAACTTTTTTATTGCAGTTTCTATCTAATAATTCTGAGAAGTTTTGAGAAATTGCGAGAAAAGTCAGAATTTCAAGATATAAAGTTCGAATTTTGAGAGGAAAAAGTCCCAATAGTGAGATATAAACTCGCAACTGTGAGACGTTTCACTCGCAACTCTGAACTTTTCAGATGTTTCAGTTAGAACGCTAGGAAAATGCTTGGAAACAATACAGACAGTGTTATCAATGAAAATGCTATTTCAAATTTATCCTGAATAATGCCTAAATCACAGAGAAACATAATTGCCAGACTTCTTTGTGTTACAATTGGCCTGAAATTTGTGAAATTGTCACCTCTCAGTTTGCGTGGTGTAAAGCCAGGTCTAATTGCGGTTGTATTTGGCCTTAGTGAAACTATCAACAACACTGTTTTGATCAGGAAATGGGATTAAAGGATTGCGAAGGAATGTTTCCTCTGATTAGCTCATGACGTGGAATGAAGGTGTTAAAGTGAAGAGAAAAACGAGGCAACGTCTCAATTCAAGCAAACATCTTTCATTGCGTCACAGCATTTAGAGTTGCATGCTGCACGATGAGCCGCAAATCAATGCATTAGCAGCATGCAAGTGTTGAGTGCACGCAAGTGCATGTGAGTACATATACGAACAAACACACGTGTGCGTACAAGCATACTACACACTGAACCTCTCAAGCTGTCTTTCCTCAAAAAACTGCCAACAGCCACTAGCGGATTCAACTCGACATCTGCAATGTCTCAGACATCGCTGTTGTTTTTATTCCCCATTTCTCTCTCTCTCTCTCTCTCTCTCTCTTTCTTTCTCTCTCTGTCTCTCTTGCCCAATGCCGCTCAAACAGGCCTACCCAGCTTTTGTTTCAAAAAGCTGATGAAATTGTCCCATGGTCTACAGCTGGTCCTCTGGACTTGACTTTGAAATCAGAGCTGGCCGTGGAGATGTTTGCATACCGCTTGTAAGCAGTGAGTGGGTTCAAGAGACCACGTTAATTAACGGACAGGATTGCGCTGGTTTATCAACAGACCTCCCGTTTCAGCCCATCTCACGGTTTAGAAGAACCTTAGTTGTTTAACAGGACGGGGGCAATGAACTGATCAGCAGTTTGAGGAATGAATAGATAGATTAACACATTTTTAAGTAAAGTATATCT
Source organism: Sinocyclocheilus anshuiensis (assembly GCF_001515605.1). Lineage (NCBI taxonomy): Eukaryota > Metazoa > Chordata > Actinopteri > Cypriniformes > Cyprinidae > Sinocyclocheilus > Sinocyclocheilus anshuiensis. Next base: position 908,786 of record NW_015555819.1, read on the forward strand.
AGTTTTTATCTTACTGTATAAATTTTACAAAAAAGTGTGATGCTAATGCTCACCTGTGCAAAACTCACTGCTAAGATGTTGGAGTTTTCCTTACAACTGTTGTAATATTTCATAAATCTTAGTAAAAATGAAGACATTTTTGAGTTTTTTTTTTTTTTTGAGATTCAAAATCTAAAAATTAGACCATACTGCATACTTAAAGGGTTAGTTCACCCAAAAATGAAAATTCTGTCATTAATTACTCACCCTCATGTCATTCCAAACCCGTAAGACCTCCGTTCATCTTCGAAACACAAATTAAGATATTTTCGATGAATTCCGAGAGCTCTCTGACCCTCCCATAGACAGCAATGTAAGTAACACGATCAAGGTCCAGAAACGTAGGTAGGACATCGGTAAAATAATCCATGTTACATCAGGGGTTCAACCGTAAGTTTACGAAGCTACAAGAACACTTTTTGTGTGCAAAGAAAATAAAAACAATGACTTCATTCAACAATTCATCTCCTCCGTGTCACCCTGGTGCCATTTTGGAGAGTATCCACTGAACGTAAACAGCGTATGCTGTTCTGTGTCAGCTGTGTCACGCGGATATGTTTTCTACGTTGTTTACGCTTTGATCTGAACGAAAACAACATATCCACGTGGTACAACTGACACAGAACAGCATAAGTTGTTTATGTTCAGTGGATAATCTCCAAAATGGTGCTGTAGTGTGACGCGGAGGAGACGAATTGCTGAATAAACTCGTTATATTTTTTTCTTTGCGCACGAAAAGTAATCTCGTAGCTTCGTAAACTTACGATTATTTTACCGATCTCCTTGCTACGTTTCCGGATCTTGATCGGGGTAATTACATTGCTGTCTATGGGAGGGTCAGAGAGCTCTCAGATTTAATAAAATATATCTTAATTTGTGTTCCGAAGATAAACGAAGGTATTACGGGTTTGGAACGACATGAGGGTGAGTAATTAAAGACAGAATTTTCATTTTTGGATGAACTATCCCTTTAAGTTTGAGGTGTCATTTGTGGACCTACAGTTTAGGATTCAAACCAGAATTTTGTTAAATTTAAATAAAGTAAAACAATTTTTGACACCAGTGCAGGTATATTTCCAGAAATAATCGTTCAAATGTTAATTTATTTAGTTTTGTCTGATTTCGTTGCAGTTTGAACTCAGCTAAAACATTAGTGGGTTCTACCTCTTTATTTTTTTATTAAAGCTTGCTAATTCAGATTAGCATATCTACACAAGTTGGCTAAGCAGCGCAGCTAAAAGAGTCTTTTAAGTTGTATATTGATCTAACTACCTTGAGAAGTTTGTCAAAAGCCTCACAAGCCTTCTACTCTTCTAGTATGTCACATTATTAACCCATCATTGTCAACGATCAACACATTCACACTTCATTATTTATCTTGTTAGCTAGCATGTGGGGAAAAGAATAGGACATAGCTCAACAAAACAGTTGAAAGTCGATTTCTAAAAGTATGTGTTTTTGATGATCAAGCACTCGTTTAAGTTTAGCACAATTTTTTTTCTCACGTTTTAATAGTTAAGTGTGTATTTGACAGACCTTCTCTAATAGGACGTGTAGCGTTTGACGGCTTGCGGTCTTTGACGCGCCGTGGGACAGATGGACCAGACCAGCCCATCACACCAATGCAGCTGTTATTCCACCAGTTTTAGACGCAAATCTAATCAATATCAAAACACTATTAAAAATACGATAAAATGCTAATCCCAGCGCTAGCACTCGGGTTTCACTCGTTCCAAAAAGTCTAGGGATTTTCTGCTCGTCCGAAGTGGTTTGGATCACACAGCGTTTCCATTTCAAAGCGTGTCAGAGGTTCGTCCTCCGAAGTTCTCCGTTCCACCTCTTCTCTCTGTTCTCTCGATATTATTGTCCTTAGCATTTAATCGAATAAATCACGCTTTGCTTTTTATCTCACGGTGAGGCCCTTTGTTTCCAGCCTCCGAAACAAAAGCATCAATAAAGCCTGTTGGCAAACAGGCCATCTAACATGGAAAAGTGATCCTGGGCTGGAATTACAAAGGGAATTGAGAGATTAGGCGAAGGATGTGAACGTAATGACTTTAAAGCAGATAATCCCGTGCATCTGGAGCCAGCAATTGCTTGATATTTATAGTTGATCAACGATCTTAATTGGTTTGTTATTCTTTATGGATGGAATATGAACGTGAGCGCTGATTTGTTTTGCTTTCATTCATGTGTGGGAGGGCTGGGAGGAAATGTCGAGGTGTCTCTGAGACCAGACTCTTTAAACTGAAAGAAAAGCAACAGCCATGCACTCTGTGTCTATGAATTAGACAGGATTAGACATATTAAATTTGAGTAGCTTTCTCACACCACAAAGCCCTTTCCCCTCCTTATTTTCCTAATCCTATCAAATCAACATAAATGTTGGCTTTCACTGAATATTGTAGTCTCTTTGAACATTATAATTTATGCAATTAAGACTTAAAGAGTGGGCTATACAACATTTTTGCTCACCAAGGCTGCATTTATTTGATCAAAAATACAGTAAAGACATAAATACTGTAAAGTATTATTACAATTTAAAAAAGTGTTTTCTATTTAAATACTGTATATGTAAGTATATTTACATCAATTTAAAATTCATTTATATTTTATTTAATTAAAGAGTGTACTTTATGTTTGTATTTATTGAAAACTATTTAAATGTTTATTTACTGTATACTTTTTTTGTCATTTCGATATGTCACATTGCGTTCTCTGTGTGTGTTCTACGTCATTTACCAGGAAACTAACACTACTACAGGACATTTACCTTTTGCCTACATGTTTGATGGATGGCTTTATTCTTGTCCTCAGCGTCTGTGGGACACTAGCCAATCAGAGCTGAGTAAGTGACCTCTCTCTCTCTCTCTCTTGCTCTATCAGTTCCTCTCTGTCTGTCACTTACATCTTATTTCTCATGTCAGTATACGCCTATATAAGAAGCTGATCAGAAGTTCACAGATCAAGTTGTGACATGTTAATATCTCGGCTTCCCTCTATTGTATTGATAAATTCTGTATCTTAGGCCCTATTCTATTTTTTTTAAACAGGAAAATCTTAAATCTCTCATTAAAATTAACATTTATTTCGCATGAAGATATATTAAAGCTACAGAGTCATAGTTAAATAATTGTCCACAAGGGGACGTTTTGTTATGAATGACTCCTTACTTATTGTAGTGTCTGAATCATTTAAGCGATCTAAAATCAATATGATTTGCTTCATTTAAAAAAAAAAAAAACAACAACAACAAAAAACACAAGTTTCAAAATAATCTAAGATTAATTTAGATGTTTAGATGTAATGTTTTAAATTGCACTAAAGGCTACAGCCAGGTAATATACAATACCTTTTAAAAACGGGCACTGTTGGGGTTGGTACATTATACATATTTTTTTAACATGTTTTAAAAAGAAGTCTCTGAAGCCTGCATTTATTTGATCAAAAGTACCGTAAAAAAAATGTTTTTTAAATATTATTACAATTTCAAATAACAGTTTTCTATGTCAATATAATATAATGTAATTTATTCCTGCGATCAAAGCTGAATTGTTAGCATCATTATTCCAGTCTTCAGTTTCACATGATCTTTCAGAAATCATTCTACAGTAATATGCTGATTTGATGCTCAAGAAACATTTCTGATTATAATCAATGTTGAAAACACTTGTGCTGCTTAATATTTTGTGGAAACCATGATATATATATATAATGAACAAACAAATGTGAAATTATGTAAATACATTAAATAAATGTGATGGCATTGAACATATTTAATAGATATTACACATTGTCCATATTCTAATAATCTACATGTCAGTGCATGAGCAAAAATGTGAAAAGATCTTGATGCTGCAATCGCATTTTACATATGAACTACTAAAAGAAAATCTAGCTGTTGTTTTTATATGAGCTTTAATGACATTTAATCCATTGAAAACAGTTGGTGTAATGATTCACACACCTACATCCACCCAAATGTTTTTATATTTTAAAAGCCTGTGCTAAATCAAGCAAAGGTGAAAGGTCATCGACCCCCAGACACATGCCTGTGGATGGCATGATGTTGTGTCCTGTTGTCGGCTGGCATGTCTGTCTCAGAAGCTGATAATGCCCACTGAGACCAAAGCCATTCCTGGCATTCATGGGTAAATGCCGCTGGCAAGCTCTGTAATCTTCCTGTCTGATGCATGTCTAGTATAGCTAGGATAAGCTGCAATATGGAGTATACAGTCAATGTAAGCATTTTCAAATGCTCAGTTTATGCCCAAATGATCAGTCCCTCTCACATGGGCAGTGATAGAGCAGCGCTGTCTGTCTGTCTGTCTCTATCTATCTATCTATCTATCCATCCATCCATCCATCCATCCATCCATCTATCCGTCTATCATCCATCCATCCATCCATCCGACAGATATAGACCATTACACCAACAAGGACTTTAATGACATCACATTCTAAATATCTAGACATTATTATGGCGTTCGTCCTTCTTTGCAGCAATAACAGCGTCTACTCTTCTGGAAGGCTTTCCACAAAATGTCAAAGTGTTTCTGTGGGAATTTTTGCCCATTCATCCAGTAGAGTATTTGTGAGATCAGTCACTGGTGTTGGCCAAGAAGGCCTGGCTTGCAGTCTCAGGGCTCTGTGTGGGCCAGTCACGTTTTTCCACACCAAACTCATCCAACCATGTCTTTATGGACCTTAGTGCACTGGGACACAGAATAGAAAAGGAATAGAAATATGTTCCTACAAAGCTGGAAGCATAGCATTGTCCAAAATATCTTGGTATGCTGAAGCATTAAGATTTAGCTTCTCTACCTTCAAGAAATTTCAGAAACTGACTATTGAATTCACTGAGCTCTTCAGAATGGCCAATTTTTTCAGAAATGTTTGTAAATGCAGACTGTATGCTAGGTGATTGATTTTACACACCTATGCCAATGGGTCTGATGACTGCAACACATAAATTCAAAAATTAAGAGGTTTCTCCAATATACACAATCTATTACAATATATACAATCTATACAAATTCTAAGAAAGAATTATAAAAGATTATGCCAAACTACTTAGAAATATATATATTTTTAAGAATTTCACTCATTTAGACTTTTTTTTCTTCATTACGAAATGTATTGCCCTGACATTTTGACGTAATGTCATTTTATTAATGAACTGCATGGTCCCACTTTACATAAGGTGGCCTTAACTATTATGTACTTACATGTAAATTAATCATTTGGTACAATGCACTTATTGTGTACATACATGTTTTTAAATTAAAAAAATTCCTTCATGTAATAACACCTGTAATTAATTTCTCTAATTACATTTATAATTGCACTGTTGACCCATCCCTTACACCTTAACCCACACTTAACCCAACCTTACCCGTATCCCACCTCAATAGCAGTAAAAGTGTTTTGCAATATGATATGAACACAATAAGTACACTGTACTTATTTTTTGATGAAAGTACATAGTAGTTAAGGCCACCTAATATAAAGTGGGACCTTTTTTGCTTCACATATGTGAGACAGTACAATTGGACATAGACTAAGAATCATTTTCTTGCTTATAAACAGGCGTCAGATTTCCCATGAAGCCTGAGTTGGCCGTGTGTGTGCCCTCAGCCATGCATTAGACGGCCTCGACCTCTGGCAGCTCCAGCAATGAGCTGTCTTTGACTAAGGGCATAATTATGAAAGCAGTTTAATCATACGTCTCATGGGAGATTGACGCAGCTTCTATGCGCGAAATCGCAAACCCGCACAGCCCCTCAATAATCCTTCACAGTTAATGCATCAAATGGGATGGTGCGCCAGCAACACCCCCGAATTTAAGACCATGGCACCCACTTACACGTGTTCAGATGGACGGGCCGAACATGCTGCGGGGGATTTTCTGTTCGTCTTGCTTTTTTCATGGGGCATCTTGTTTTTTCCTTCGCTCCGTGACATTTGTTCTTGCAGCTGAACATGTGCAGTACAATTTCTTGTTTCTTCCAGGCCGGACAGCTGTGGTGCAAATTATACTTAATCCGTTTGCTTTGGGAGGATTAGGCTGGTACAGTGTGTGTGGAGTGTATGCAGGGGGTTCAAGCTCCCCCATGGGTCATATTAACCCTGCACAGCCAAAAGTCCTCACGCACCCCCGGTACTTTCTTTTGACGTGGACGTAGAAGTCGTCCATGAGTCACGGACTGACCATTAAGCAGAGAAGCAGAGTTTTCGACAGGCTAATTGGCCTGTCGTTTGAAAGCACATTCATAATAGCAAAGAATTTTGCTTGTGTATAATGAACGGCTGTGTTACAGGAAATTGCATCATTTTGTCTTTTCTCACATTATTATCTTTTTATCCGAAGGATTTGTATCTTCAAATGTCATAGGAAATGTTGTAGTATTCAGTTTGTGGGTTGGAATTTTAATTGGCTGCATCCCACAGGAAGTTAAACAGTAGTATGACAGGAAGTGAATTGCAGTAGAGTGTATTAGTGCCTGCCTACTTTTTCAGTGACGTTGGTTCTTGAAGTATGGTTTTCATTCAGATTTTAAAAAAGTCTTTGTTTAAAGGGGTCATATGATGTTGCTACAAAGAACATTATTTTGTGTATTTGGTGTAATGAAATGTGTTTATGCGGTTTTTGCGTGAACATTTGGGCGGCGTTATGCAAATCTTCCCACATCGTGACGTAGACATGTGGGGGCGTGTTAGAACGAGTCGTTTTAGGTAGGCGTGGTTGACTCTTAACTTTTATAAAGAATATCTTTTTGGATTTGAAACTTTAGTCTTTGCAACTTTACAGATCTTCTTTATGCACCAAGAGCTTGTAACACTCCAAAGAGAAAGGAAAAATTGAAATCGCATCATATGACCCCTTTAAGAGTGATAAGGCCATGAACCAAATCAACCAGCTACAAGATGAATCACAACATTACAAACTTTGATTTGAAGCAAAAAAAAAAGGTATTTGAAAGTTAGGCAAAAAGACAAAGGTGAAAGACTGTTTACTTAATGGCTTTAGTGAGGGAACCCATGTCCCCATGACCCATGAAGTGAAAATCTAATGATCAAATTAAACACGGTGGTGAAATATAAAACTATACAACAACCTCTGAGTTCACAGTAGCTTTTTACTTCTGACAATTGTATTTAGGCTTCAAAGTTCATATAAGTTGTTTATTTGTGAAGATTATCCTGATGAACAAAAATCCTAACTTGTGTTGGTCAAAGAGCTTATTTTCTGCAATAATCCATTGAGGTGATCAGTGTAATGCTAGTGAGTCGATCTACAAAATTACATCAAAGAAATTCAACAGGTAATGGCAATCTGGGAAATTAAGTATTCTTCTTTTAGAGAACTTGTTCTGTCTGCAGGGCCTTTAAAACCATCAAAATTCAACACTTTTTAAAACTTTTTGAACTTCCAAACAAAGCAGCCAACTCAACATTTAAAGTCTGCCTTAACAAACTTTCGTTTTTGTTTAAAGATTGGCACTTGAGGTCATATAATTTTATAATTATTATTATTATTTAAATTTTTATTTTTTAATTATTCGGACTCACCAATGTTTTTAGTTGAGTTCAAACTGGAAGTGAACAGACAAAACAAAGTATGTGGACAAAACTATTTCTGGAAATACTTGCATTGATTACAATAATTGTCATTCGGTTAGTTAAATTTTACAAAATTTAGCTTTGAATTCCACACGGCAGTCCATGATTGACACCTCAAATGTAAGGAATTATAATAAAATTATTTCATTTTGAGAGCAGACACTTATTTACTTATATATTTATATATGTATTACTGCCATAAAACCAAGTACCTATATAACTTGTTCAGTATGCTTCCAAGGAATGCAATATTAATATTTTTATTGTGAAAAATAGAATGAAATTTAAGTTATTTACTGATTGGTGGTTTCATTTAATAACAACGTTTTTTCACATATAGCTATCACATGGCTTCAGAATACTTAAAATATAATGCATTAGATCTTTTTTTTTTATCTGTGTGATATGCGGCAGCATGAAGATTCTTCAGAATAACATCATTTAAGTTTGGAGTGAAATGAGGGTGAGCAAAATGAGAGATGATATAACTAATTTCTTCATAAACTATTCCTTTAAATGAGGACGATCTGGACAGAAGAGGATGATCCCTGAAGGAAACTCCAGCTCATGTCAGAAGAAAGTTTGGATGAGCACTTTGAAGTATTGCCTTTCAGCGGTGGCATCAAGCATGGCATGGGGCTCAACATTCTCTCTGCTTCTATCATGGAAGTGAATCATTTTAATACAGAGAATATATTGATTTCCACAGGAAGACGTTAAACCCCCTTGAAAATTGTGTTGGTAACTCGAGCCCTTGCAGCAGAGAGAGGGATTTCTGCAGCACTGAAAGACTTTTGTGTGCACATGTTGCTTCCTTCGCACATGAAATCTGCGTGCCGTGGCAATCGTGTGGTCCTTTACCAGTTACTCTCTCTCCACTGATGTTGAGCCACGAGTTAGCGTGAGGAATGCTGCCTGGTTCTTTAGCGACAGCTGCAGCAGGTGAATGCTAAAGTTTCACTATGATTCCACCTTGCCTCCGATGCTCCATTTCAGATCGAGTCTATGAGACACCAGTGTTTCTAATCAGGCTGACAAAGTCAACATGTTGAAGAAAGAGTTCACTCAAAAATGAAACGGTTCTCATGTTGTAATGATTTACTCATCCTCATGTTGATTTTTTCAGAATTGGTTTCTTCTGTAGAACACAAGAGAAGATATATTTAACAATGTTCATGTGCTTATTTACATAATGAAATCATACAATGAGTACAAAAGTGTGAAAAACACAACTAAAATAGTCCATATGACTTGTGCACTATATGCTGTCTGGGTAACACCATTTACAAAAAGAGTGTGGTCAGTTTGGCACATCGATTTTATCAACTCATGCTCATTGGAAAAACGTGTGAAACAAGTAGAACAAGCTTCATGACTCCTGTTTTACAGGACTTGTACCCAAGTGCTCCAGATCACAAGTGCAATGCTGTACCGGGTGCGCTATCGAGCAAGTTTTTTCCATCCGAAAAGCCATACATATGGTCATGTGATGCAAACATAAATATGTATTAGTTTAGAAATAATACACTTTGGTAAAAAATGTTATAATAATAATTAATTTTGTTTTATAAAGCACCTTTAAAAGCAGCTTCTCAAAGCGCTGTACACAATATAAGCAATTAGAGTAGAAATAATTAAAGAAACATGAAAAAAACATCAATAAGCAAATGCAAGTTTAAAAAAAATTGATTTCTAAAAATGCCATGGGTCTGAACTTCCCTATGTTCAAGAGGCAACGAATTCCATGGGCCAGGAGCATAGGAAGAGAAAGTCATGTCAGCCATAGATCTTAAAGGGGTCATGAACTGCCTTTGTTTTTTTTATTTTGTACTGTTCTCTGAGGTCCACTTATAATGTTGTCAAGATTTTTACATCAAAAAACATAATTTAGAAGTAGCTAATAAGCCGTACGGTTCTGTCCGGTTTTTAACCCCCCTCATCAGAACGCTCTGTTTGAGTAGCTGTGGAGGATTGTAGACTCAGAAGTAAACACCCACTGCTGTGATTGGCTAACAGTTGTGTATGTTTGACAGCCCATGCTCATTGGAAAAACGTGTGAAACAAGTAGAACAAGCTTCATGACTCCTGTTTTACAGGACTTGTACCCAAGTGCTCCAGATCACAAGTGCAATGCTGTACCGGGTGCGCTATCGAGCAAGTTTTTTCCATCCGAAAAGCCATACATATGGTCATGTGATGCAAACATAAATATGTATTAGTTTAGAAATAATACACTTTGGTAAAAATGTTATAATAATAATTAATTTTGTTTTATAAAGCACCTTTAAAAGCAGCTTCTCAAAGCGCTGTACACAATATAAGCAATTAGAGTAGAAATAATTAAAGAAACATGAAAAAAACATCAATAAGCAAATGCAAGTTTAAAAAAAATTGATTTCTAAAAATGCCATGGGTCTGAACTTCCCTATGTTCAAGAGGCAACGAATTCCATGGGCCAGGAGCATAGGAAGAGAAAGTCATGTCAGCCATAGATCTTAAAGGGGTCATGAACTGCCTTTGTTTTTTTTATTTTGTACTGTTCTCTGAGGTCCACTTATAATGTTTGCCTCATTCGTAAACACTACATGCGCAAAACAGGGCTAAACAGGCAGTGATGTCAAGGCGTTGATCTTCTTCTGCAGAGGTGGTGCTTATCCACACTATTACATCATAGAGTAGAACATTACAAAAGCTGTCATTTTGGCAGATTGGCTTGAGTATAAGCTCCTTTTAGACTGCTTTTAGGTGACAAAGTTTTGAGTTCTGAAAATGTGACGTCTTATACAATGACCTCTTATATGTCAAAGATCAAGGGATATTTGGTTTCTCAGTTCATGACCCCTTTAAGCATGTTTGAGGAACAACCAGCATGTTTGATTGTGAGGAGGGCAATCTGTGATTACGAGCATACGAATGAGACAGTTCTGTTAAATAATGTAGTGCCAGGCCATGCAATGCTTTTGTCACACTCTGTGTCGAGGCATGGGCACATAGACAGAGATTGTGATCAAACAGGCTTTAATAGTCCACAAAAAGGTATAATTCAGACAAGGGCAGGTTGGTGATATATGAAGTATTGACTTACAAGACCAGACAACAATGAACAGAAGGGAACAACTTAAATACACGGACCACACTAGGATAACTAGACACACCTGAACAGAATGACACAATCAACACAAGGGACACGGCACACAAGGAAAACAAAGTCCAAAGACAAGAACAGTGACAGCTTTATATGTGAGCATCATAATTTTAAAATCAACTCGGAACCTGACCAGGAGCCAATGCAAGGATTCTAAAACTGGAGTAATATGGTTGCATACCCTGGACCCAGTTAAGAGTCTGGTGGGCAAATTTTGTACATATTGCAGCTTGTTTACTGTGGATTTAGAAACTCTGGCTAAAAGGTCATTACAGTAATCTATCTGAGAAATTATGAAGGAATTTATCAGCATTCTGCTACAGTAAAATTTAACATAGGACTCAATTTTGTTTCTGAGATGGAAAGATGTTTTTACAGTACTCTGAACAAAATAATCAAATGACAGATTAGCACTGAAAATAACTCCAAGGTTACTTACTCTATTCTGGATTTACAAAACAGAGGCATCAAAAATCAAAGATAGAGAACCAGCTTTAGAAATTTGATGATGGGGACCAATGAGCAAACTTTGGTTTCACCACTGTTCAGGCACAGGGAATTATTACTCATCTATGTTTTTATCTCAGTAATACAGTCAGAAAGAAAAGCAGTGGCAGGGTGCTCATCAGGTTTTGAATGTATATAAATCTGCGCCAGCATACAAATGATAATGGAGGCTGAGCAATCTCAAGAGATGACTAAGTGGTGACAGATATTAAAAAGTAAAGGGCCCAAGACTGACCCCTGAGGAACACCACTGAAAACAGAGCCAATCTCAGACCTGTGACCACCCATAGAAATGAACCGGGAAAGGTCAGTAAAATAGGGTATAAACCACTTCAAATCTGTCCCTGACACACCAAAAACTCTTTCAAGTCATGTGAGTAATAGACTGTGATCAACAGTATCAAAAGTGGCTCTTTGATCAAGAAGGATGAGAATGGAAGTCAGAAGCCATCAACAAATTATTTGTGACTTTGACCAAAGCCATCTGTGTACTGTCTAAGTACTGTGAAATTTACAAAAACCCGACTGAAGGGGTTCAAATAGGCTATTAATTGTGAGCTCGTTACACAAGTGAGAGGCAACAATACACTTGAGTATTTTTGAAAAACAGAAAACAGAAGATTTGATATAGGATGCATAGGATGCATATAGGCAGCATTTCTTTTTTAAGTAGTTACAGCAGCAATCTTTAATGCTGCTGGAACAACCCCAGTCTGCAAAGAATCATTTATAATACTGAGAATTTTAATGTCACAATATAGTATTGTGCGAGGAACTGCATGACAATAAATCTATTATTCGATAATCTTCTGTCTTAATCATGATTTGTTTCCTTGTTTCAACAGGAATTAAAGTTGTTGGTGTTTTACTGCCACCAATGTTCACTAAACTGCAGTAAATTCTACATTAAGTACATTTTTGGAGTTTTACAAAAGGCCACAGTAAATATCAGGCTACATTTACTGTTGTTCTGTGAATTTTCATGGGCAAAATCCAGTCATTTCAATAGGAACATCCTTAAAAATAAAGGTTCCAAAAGAAGGTTTTCACAGTGATGCCACAGATGAACAATTATTGCTTCCCCAAAGAACCTTTCAGTGAACAGTTTATAAAAGAACCATTTTTTTTCTTAGTGCAAAAGGACATTTTAATGATTTAAATAACATTTTCCACTATAAAGAAAGTTATGTGGAATGGATCGTTTCCATGGATGTTGAAGATTCTTCATGAAACCACTGATGCCAATAACGAACCTTTATTTTTAAGATATTTCATGCAATCTGTAATTTAACATGAGGAAAGATTTCACAACAGGTTCACAACTGTTTCGAGTTGGTCTCACAGACTTTTTTTTTGTGTGTGTAAAATTTCACTATGACCGCACCTCTGCCTTTAGAATGAAGCTGCCTATGTGCCTACTGTATATGCGACAGCCCTTAAGTGTTCTACAAAGTCATATGATAACTTTGTGTTACAAATTTACGTGTAATCTTGAAAAATCTTGACAAACTTCACCATAGATTTTGAATCCATGTCACAACCAGTTGTGAGACTCAAATATACAATACATATTCACTTAATTTTAGAAGGAGAAATATATATTTTGAGGCAAATTAAATGAAATCAGCTACAAAAAAGGTGTGATTGACAGTCTTACTAAACCAGATTTCATCATCCAGCACATACTGTCCAACTCAGTCAACAGGAATCCCAGGACACCATGTCATTGCTTCTGTACGCTCATTTGGCTTACGTTTCTGGATCTTGCTAAGACTGGAAGAATTCGGTTTCTACCTATTGTAAAAACACAAAGGTCAGTTTGTCAGAGAGCAGAAGTGAACAGATCGACTCCATGTGTTTTGTGGTCTGTTCCTACCTCAAGTTTGACCATGAAATCCCATGTGGCCTGATGAGTAAGACATACTTTTGGTTTGAGTTATACATTCAAGGCCACTAGGGCTTTGTTCACAACGTTTGGGCAATTATTTTGAAAGTGAAGAAAGTCTAAAAAAGTTTTATCAGATTTCAAAGATTATTAAGATTATTCATTTATAAGATTATTTTTCAGGATTGTTAAGACTTTGTAGTGATTTTATGAAATTAATTCGCTGTTTTGGGAAGGTTTGTGCTGGATTCTGCAGCATTAGCATTAGCATTAGCGTTGCTAAAAGACAACTGTTTTACAAGAGACTTCAGCTTAAACAGTGGGAAACTGTACACCAAAGCCCTTATATTTAAAGGTAAATGAAACTTGTGTATATCTCCACACTGGGTTGGACAAGCGTAGACTATATATGTGTGTGTTAAACCTGAATCACCTCAGTGAGTAGAAAACCATCCGGGAGAAGCTGCAGTTGTCTCTTTGTAGGTCCAGGTCGAGGCTAACGGTCGACTTTACTAGATGTTTTATTGTCACGGTAAGTGACAGTGTCCTGACTGATATGTGGGAGGCTTTATTAGTGGCCACACATGCAGCCTGCTCAATAATGCTTATTTGACATCCAACATTGCTGTTTTAGGATGCTTTCTAGTTTGGAGATGCTCACATCATTTTGTTTTCCTTCACGGCCTTTAATCATGTTTGACATAGCTAACCTTGCTAAATGTGCTAATCTGGTTTCATGTACACAATCCTGGCTACGGAACTACATACACTGTATATATAGCTTGTACTGTATTGACATGAAATGTAATTTTATGTTTATTACAATGCTTGGCAGTGATGTTTGAGAAGAAATTAACCACATTTACAACATTTACACATCATGTTTACAACATAGTTCCAATACACCACATGATCTCACAGTACATTACAAATTAGTCAGTTACTGATGTACTCAAGTACTCATGTAATCTAGATTACTCAGTTTATGTAATGTATTCTGACAACTTTTGGATTACTTTTAGATTACTTTTGACCTAAATTGATGAAAAGCTAATAATTAATGTGAATGTGTTGTGAAATTATTGAAATATTAACTTTTCAATTCTCAGGGGGAATTGAAGTAAATATTTTTTCAAATAGGGAATCCCTGCATCACTTCGTTTTTCAAGGTTCAGATCATACAGAAATAAGTAAGGTAATAACCGCATAATTTTCATTAATAGCTTGATCTCATCAGTATTTGTAAGTAATTTTGGATATATATGCATTAATATACAAACAAAACAAAAACTTTTACAAATCATTCAAATATAGTTTTAAAAATCATTCGAATTTAGTTAGGATTAGGTTTAGTCTAGACTTTAAAAAAAACTTTTTTTTTGTGTGTGTGAAATTTCACTATGACCGCACCTCTGCCTTTAGAATGAAGCTGCCTATGTGCCTACTGTATATGGGACAGCCCTTAAGTGTTCTACAAAGTCATATGATAACTTTGTGTTACAAATTTAAGAAGATATTTAATTCATCTAATTGTTTAAATACAACAAAACCAATATATTAATTCCATCTATAAAACTAAAAGGATTCTAAAGTTCTTTAAAGTTGTAAAATAATTACGTTTTAGATTCTATTCATTATATTTTTCAGAGATTTCTCACGAGCTTTGTGATCTGCTCTGTTCAAAGACTTTGCTGACAGGTCTGCAGAGATCAGATGGAGACACAGCAGTGCAGCAAAACCAAACATTTTCTAGCGAAGGATTTCCACCAGGGAATTCAGACCCAGCGGCAGCTGCAGAAACAAGAGCCCTGTACCTGCGGATGTACTGGAGTCCAGTCCAAGAGAGAGTGAGCCTTTAATCCACAAATGTTCTTCAGAAAGTGCTGCAGCCGTTCATACTGCTTGTGCAAGCCAAAATGTATATGAATGAGCATAGCTGCAACTTTGTTGCGCAGGAAGTCTGAGTAATATTTTACATTATAGTATCCATGTTGCATGTAAATATAAATACAGCAGAATAGCAGAATTATATACAATATAATTACACATCAAGTATATTTTTTTAATTATCAATGATAAAAAATAATTGTATAATTACTAAAAGTACATTGCTAGTAAATTTCACAAATAATTCCAAAGAAACTCACATAGAACTATACATGCAATTTTATAGAAAGATTGAAATAGTATTTTCTTGTAAAACGTACTCCAATAATCTTTCATATAAAACAAATGTTTTTTTACAGTGTATAAACATGACTGAAAATGTAATTACTGAGTGATATAATTAGTATAAAATATAACTGAAACTATAATTACAAAGATCTATTTCATACGCAGCAGTAGTTATATGTGATGCAAAACAGTTCAGAGTAATATTTTATACGTATATACGTATATTAATTTTTATTAATTATAGATTATTATAAATACCATACATATTTATTATAAATAAACAAACAAACATAAGATAAACATGCCATTTAAAAGTTTGAGTCTTGTAAGATTTTTTTTTTCATGTTTTTAAAGAAATGCTCATCAAGGCTGCATTTATTGGATCAAAATCCAGTAAAAACAGTAATATTATACAATAATATTACAATTTAAAGCTGCTTTACATTTGAATAAATTGTAAAATGTAATTTATGTCTGTGATGCAAAGCTGAATTTTCAGCATCATTACTCCAGTCTTCAGTGTCACATGACCCTTCAGAAATCATTCTGATATGCTGACTTGCTGCTCAACAAACATCTCTTATTATTTTCAATGCTGAAAACAGTTTTTAGCTGCTCAAAGTGTTTTGTGGAAACTTTTTCAGTATTCTTTGATGAGTAGAAAGTTTCAAAGAACAGCATTTATTTGAAATAGAAATCTTTTTTAACCATTAAAAATGTCACTTTATATATATATATATATATACAGTGGGTACGGAAAGTATTCAGACCCCCTTCAATTTTTCACT
>NW_015555819.1:925001-925650 GCF_001515605.1 Sinocyclocheilus anshuiensis
ACTTTATATATATATATATATATATATATATATATATAGTGGCTTTCTTCATGTCCGGAGTGAATGTCATTCATGCTTTCAGGCAGCTCATGTAAGTATCTGTGAATGTTTGACCCTCTGTCGCAGCGGGTTCGGGCTCTTCAGATAGGGGCCCTACAAAGAGGCCCATCGCTGGAGGAGGGGTGGAGCGTGCAAGCGAGAGGGCCACGGTAGCCGTGGGGACGGCAGAAATGACAGCTGCAGGTGTCGACACGGGCCGGGGGGAGCAGAGGGCCCAACAGCAACTGTTAGCCTAATGCCAGGAGGATAAATAATAAAACAACTGTTAGATAAGAACTCCCATTCAAGAAAAAAAAAAAAGAGAAAGAGGAGGGGGACGTAAATGCATAACTTGTGGCAGAGCTCTAAATCTACAAACTTTGGCACGGGAGATTATGTCCAGGGCTTTAATTAAACAGATGTTGCGATGAATATTTAAACTTTTGAGAAACAGGATAGTAGCGTGTGCTGATGTAATGCATGGAGGGATCAGTAAATAAGGCACAGAGCAAATGTGTTTGGCGTATTGGAGCTGTATTGGTGGCACACTCCTCAAATACGCTAACGTGTGTGTGTGTGTGTGTGTGTGTGTGTGTGAGTGTGTGTGTGT
>NW_015555819.1:927268-942909 GCF_001515605.1 Sinocyclocheilus anshuiensis
GTGTGTGTGTGTGTGTGTGTGTGTGTGTGAGTGTGTGTGTGTGTGTGTGTGTGTGTGTGTCTGCAGTCCATTCAGAGTCAATCAAGGTCTGTTAACACCGTACAGCACAATCCTTAACCTGCAGTTTTATTAACACTCAACATGTTTACTAACACATTATAAACTGGTAATTAGTTAACTAGTAACTAGTAACTTGTTCTCATTACAATAATTAAGTACGATAATTAAGTTGCTAATAATATATATATATATATATATATATCATGTAGTATAGATTATATAAAAAGTATATATTAAAAAATACATAATAAAATGTATTATTGTGTTACAGTAATGAAGTGATGAGAATTGATTGATTGTTCTTTAAATTTAATTTCTCTTGAGATTCTGCTATGCTAAACTGGTGTGTGTGATAAACCATCAACATTATGTACTTGATAATAATGACGAATCCCACTGAAAAAGCGTTTGCCGTTTGTCACGTTTATCTCATAACGCAGGTAACTGAACTCTTCAGAGGGTGCAGTGTCTCTGACCCTCATCCCATCTCCTTACTCCAGTATGTCAGGCATCCAGCGCAGTCAGCAGCGAAACTCTATCTGCCATTAACTAAAACAAATGCTGCCATATTTTTAGCTTCAGTAATTGGCCTGTCTCAGCATCCAGCTCTTGGAAGAAGAACAGATACACCCCAAACCCCCACTGAAACATGAACTCAGGTTAAGACTGTTAAGAGGCGCTGATGGCCCTGGGACGGAGGTGTGATTTTTCCATTTGGACCAATTGAGAAATTCTACATTGGATGACAATTTATTTTCTATACTGTACAATTCTGCTTTAGATCTGCTGTGTGAGTTGAATTTCAGCATGACTTTAATGTAGTCCACTCACAGTATGTGCAGGAAACAAGGCAAAAGCCACAACTATCATTTTTTAAGGGTGACATATCATGAAAATCTGACATTTCCAGGTTTTAAGTGCTATAATCAGGTGACAGCACTTTTTTTAAACTAAATTTCAATATTGTGATAATACCGTATACCGTGATAAAAGCATTACCAATTAATCGTAACATGAAAATTTGATACCGGCATATCCCTACTACCAACCAAGGAAACGTGAATAAGATTAACCCAGTAACTTTGTTTAGGTAAGCCTTTTTATGCAAGCGTCTGAAAAAACGAGCGCGTCTGATCTCGCTCCCCTAGTGACGTTGCAAATGGATCTCATTATAATATTACAGCCCCTTAATCTGTAAGTTTCCACCCATGGAGTCGTCATTGCTGTAATGGCGCAGCTCTATTCTGGAAAAGGGGGCGGGGAGCAGCAGCTCATTTGCATTTAAAGAGACAGGCAGGAAAAACAGTGTTTCTGCTTCCACTCAAAATAGGCATTTTCAAAATGATATAATAAATGATCTGTGGGGTATTTTGAGCTGAAACTTTACAGACACATTCTGGGGACACCAGAGACTTATGTTACATATTGTAAAAAGGGGCATATTATGTCTTCTTTAAGAGAACTTAAATTAGTTGTGATTAGATTTTAGCTATTACTTCTCCAAGGATTTTCAGTGTCTTTGCCAAGTAACCACCTTGCAACAACCAAGAAATAAACAAATTTAAAAAGCCAAGCAACTGCATAGTAACAGGATAAAACAACTCAGAACACTTTAGCAACTGTATGCCAAAACCATTTGGAGTACCTTAGCAATCGCAAAGCAACATGCAAAAATCACCCAGAACATCCTACAAAATGCACTGCAACATTCTTAAATAGCATAATAATATATATTTGTAAATATAAATAAATACAAAAATATATGAAAAATATGTATGATTTATAATTATTCATCATTTATATAACTTATAATGCTGTCCCCAAAAGCCATTGAAAGTAGTGGTGAATGTCTGGATGCCATACTATTTCCTGAGGGTTTTGCAAGTATGAATTTGTTTGCAAAAAAATTATGCATAATCCTTTGCCCTATGGAAGTGGATTGGTTTGGGACAGATGTGACGGCTCAATCTGTTAAGTCTAAAGGAGACCTATTATGCCCATTTTTACAAGATGTAATATAAGTCTCAGGTGTCCCCAGAATGTATCTGTAAAGTTTCAGCTCAAAATACCCCACAGATCATTTATTATATCATTTTGAAAATGCCTATTTTGAGTGTAAGCAGAAACAGGCTGTTTTCGTGCATGTCTCTTTAAATGCAAATGAGCTGCTGCTCCCTGCCCTATTTCCAGAATAGAGCTGCGCCATTACAGCTCGCACCTCAGATACTCTGCTAAAAACATCTGTTTGGTTTTGATTATCATGTCTATCGCACTGAAATCATGTGTTTTAAAGCATATTAGTTTAAACTTCATCCGAAGCACGCGCACAGAAAGCAGCTGTCACACGCCATGTGAGTACTTAACTGTATTCTCTTTCATGTCTTATTACGCTTAAACTGTCAAATACACACAAGTTTATGTTAAAAACAGACATGAGTTACAAAAAACAGCTGGTTATGTCTGTGAAGATAAACAGCTGGGAAAGAAATTGCATGTTTATATTAGATCTGCGTGGTAGCAACGTAATATACAATAAATAAATCAATAAATCCATTGCTCTCTTGTCTCCTCTGAGGCTGGGACTGTAAATAGTGTTCTGTGGTCGTCTGTGCAGCCAATTACAGAACAGTTAGCATGCTTTGCTGGAACTTTCGCCATGCATGGCGTTAGAATTGGTACACGGTTGTTGCTTGCGAAAACAAAATGACGGCGCCGCGGGTGGAAATGTGCAGCTCGTTTTTTTTTTTTTGCATGCTTGCAGAAAAGGGCTTACAAAAATATTTTTACTGGGTTGTTCTTTTTCATGCTTTCTAGGTTTCTAGGCCCTCTTGTCCCCAGCATATTTGGCTTTGACAAAAGCTGTCATTTCTCTGTGAGGTGGGAGTGTGCCAGCTGACAGCTGCAGGGCTCAAGCCTTTACCAGCAGCCCTGCCGCCCGCCCACCCATTAGTGCAACCTCACGGCTGCTGGCCAGGCCGCTGGAGGGACGGCCAGAGCTCTGCGGAGCCTGTGTCCCATCAACACAGCCATTGTTCCCTCAAACCCAACCATGGCCAATGATCATGGAGATCAATGGAATAATGCAGGAGGTGTAATATAATATGCATATATCAAGCATGCTGTAAAAACTTTGCCGTTCTATGCATCATGTCAGGTCATGAAAAGTCTGCTGGCCCCAAAAGCCCAATGTCATGTGACATAAACAGGTGACACTAAACTAAAAGAGAAGAAACCAACAGCAAATAAATTACAAAGTAAAGAAATAAATTGTCAAATAAATAAATAAATAAATAAATAATCGAAAAATACCAAAAATTTTATATATATAAATAGAAAAAAATCTCTTCTCACATTGTTCAAATGATAGAAATGGCTGACTAAAATAAATACATAAATGATAGATTGAAAAAACGGAATATCTCTTCTCACAGTGTTCAAATGATAGATAAACGATAAACTAACTTACTAACTAAAGCTAACTAACTCTAACCCTAACTAAATAAATGATAAATGATAACAAATAAATATAAAATTGAACAAACAAACAAATTCCTGAATAAATAAATAAATGATCAATTAAATAAGTAAATATGTAAATAAATAAATAAATAATAAATACATGGTTGAATAGAACATCAATTAAATGAGTAAATGGGTAAACAAAAACAAATAAACAAACAAACAAATAAATAAATAAATATGGTTGGTTGGTTGGTTCCAAAATGTTCACTTAAAATTAACTGACATATTATGTTTTAATTATTGATTAACTGAATCAGAGCAATTTAATAAAAAAAAAAACCTTTCCTTGTGAAGTTATTGTCATAAATACCAGCATTGGTGACAATGCTTTAGGAAGTATTTCAAGTATTGACGTATTATGTTTTAATTATTGATTAACTGAATCAGAGCAATTTAATTAAAAAAAAAAACCTTTCTTTGTGAAGTTATTGTCATAAATACCAGCATTGGTGACAATGCTTTAGGAAGTATTTCAAGTATTTATATTGTATATTATTGTCAGTAAATTGTATGACTAGCTTCAAAAGTTATTGTTTAAACCAGATATAGGGTAAAAAAAATAAAAAAGAAGAAGAAGGAGGGCTTATTTAAAGTCTTTGTGTCTTTCTTGTTGATGTGCTACCTAAATACCAATTTTTAATTGTCATGACATGAGCAAATGAAGACATTTGTCATATTGTACTACACATATAACAACATAAATAAAGTATAACTTAGAAGTACACTCACATTCTTAAAGGAGACATACCTAGACACTAAGGTGCCCAGTCAATGCAGTTGAGTAAAGTTTCACCAAGGTAAATGTCAATAGGTCAGATATGTCTGTAAATTACTTTGATAGAACTCATATGGTCCTTTAAATCCCCTACTTTACCATTATTAAAGATTTGCTTAAATACCACAAATTACAAATGACAATGATTTGATTTTGCAGTCAAATTTTTTTTTACATGCAACTCTCAAACTTGTTTACCACAAGCATGACTGTAAATCCTTCAGTTTTTGTGTGGTGTTTTTGCTGTTCAGCAGTAGTAGGCAGTTCATAATTTGTCACACAGCGAGATGGATGGAGGAATTGGGGTTGGATTGCCATGTATAGGAACCTGATATTCAGGCCACCATGAGTTACTGTGAATACTGTACTGCACTTCTCTTCAGCAAGTTTCCAGGACACACATCTCCCAACGTCCCTCACAGACTACCAGCACCTCACGGAACGAAAACATGATAAATCGCTCAGCTAAATATAACCATACATATGAAAACATATTAAATCTATATTTAATCAATGCCTGTTGAGCTGCTTTAAGCATGAGAATAAAACTCAGACATACTATTTTGGCCTGGCATACGATAAAATGTGAGAAAAAAATCCTACAGCTGAATATTTTAGAGATGTGAAGTATGTTTTGATCTTATCGTCAAGAAAAATGTTTGTTTTGTTTTGTTTTGCACATAGAGATGACACGTTTGTTTGTTGGAGGACCCTGAGGAAATTGTTTTTAAAATGTAATCATACTGTTTTTTGTTTTGTTTTGCACATAGAGATGATATGTTTGTTTGTTGAGTACTCTGAGGAACTTGTTTTTAAAATGTAATCATACTGTTTTTTGTTTTGTTTTGCACATAGAGATGATATGTTTGTTTGTTGAGTACTCTGAGGAACTTGTTTTTAAAATGTAATCATACTGTTTTATTTTTTGTTTTGTTTTTTCAAATAGAGATGATATGTTTGTTTGTTGAGGACCCTGAGGAAATTGTTTTTAAACTGTAATCATACTGTTTTTTGTTTTGTTTTGCACATAGAGATGATATGTTTGTTTGTTGAGGACCCTGAGGAAATTGTTTTTAAAATGTAATCATACTGTTTTATTTTTTGTTTTGTTTTTCACATAGAGATGATATGTTTGTTTGTTGAGGACCCTGAGGAAATTGTTTTTAAAATGTAATCATACTGTTTTATTTTTTGTTTTGTTTTTCACATAGAGATGATATGTTTGTTTGTTGAGGACCCTGAGGAAATTGTTTTTAAAATGTAATCATACTGTTTTATTTTTTGTTTTGTTTTTCACATAGAGATGATATGTTTGTTTGTTGAGGACCCTGAGGAAATTGTTTTTAAAATGTAATCATACTGTTTTATTTTTTGTTTTGTTTTTCACATAGAGATGATATGTTTGTTTGTTGAGGACCCTGAGGAAATTGTTTTTAAAATGTAATCATACTGTTTTATTTTTTGTTTTGTTTTTCACATAGAGATGATATGTTTGTTTGTTGAGGACCCTGAGGAAATTGTTTTTAAAATGTAATCATACTGTTTTATTTTTTGTTTTGTTTTTCACATAGAGATGATATGTTTGTTTGTTGAGGACCCTGAGGAAATTGTTTTTAAAATGTAATCATACTGTTTTATTTTTTGTTTTGTTTTTCACATAGAGATGATATGTTTGTTTGTTGAGGACCCTGAGGAAATTGTTTTTAAAATGTAATCATACTGTTTTATTTTTTGTTTTGTTTTTCACATAGAGATGATATGTTTGTTTGTTGAGGACCCTGAGGGAATTGGTTTTAAAATGTAATAATACTCAATATATATACATTATTACAGTAAAGAAAATCATCAGTATTAGTGGGAATAATAATAATAATAAATAGTATGATGAATCACTCAGCTAAATATAACTACACATATGAAAAAATAAATAAATAAACACAATACCTTTTTTTTAATTACGGCCTGTAGAGCTACTTTAGCATGGGAATAAACCTCAGACTTGGTGGATGAAAAAATAAGGAACAAATATTTTAGACGTACAACACCCTAGCAATTTTATATAAACAGCATAGTAAAACCCACTTACACTACCCCAGCACCTTAACATTGGGGCAACGTCACTCACATTTTCTTCAGAAAGATTAAAACTGTAGTTTTTACACAATAAACTGTGGCTGCTTTATTCATATATTACGCTCAACCACAGGGTGGGCCACACGTTTAGTTGCTGGAGTCACACATCTTGAACCACACACATTTTTGTAGGTGCAAGAGCATTTAGCGTAAGTGCTACACTAGCACATTTGCCTGTTTCCTTTCAACACCTCCACAATGTGACTCTTCCTGTGAGCCTGAAGCACAAGGGCTGGGCGGAGGATGATTGCAAGTGTGTCGCAGAGGAGTGTGACTGAAAAAAGCCTGTGAAAGTCAAAAATGTATAAAACTTAGAAATACTACTACAACTACTCAGGTACCAAATCATCATTACTGACCAACAACTAATTTTTTTATATGTTTGAAACGACCTGAGGGTGAGTTAATAATGACAACATTTACTTATGGTGTGAAATATCCATTTAATTGATTAAGTAAAACATGAGCTTGATGTAGAATATGAGTATGCATATAGAAATCCGTCTAGTCATCGCTAATCCCACCGCTGCAACTCAGCCTGACTGCATTATGATGTATGAGTGTCATAACTTACAGTAAGAGTGGGCTGATGCATGACTATCGCCAATGGGACATCAAGACTTGCTTTCCCATACTGCCACCTAGAGGATAATGATCATAGTACTGCTTGTATGAATAGATGTGAAGTATGTTTTTTTGATCTTGTCGTCAAAAGAAGTGTGGTCTTGTTGTTTTATATGACATGTTTGTTGGAGGATCTGGGGAAATTGTTTTTAAAACGTAATCTTACTATTTTGTAAAATTATGTTCTTTTACATTTAAATGCATGCATTTAGGAGACACTTTTATCAAAAGTGTCTTGCAGAAGAGTTTTGAGATTAATATTTTGTGTGTATATAATATTTTTTATATATTGGTTTTATATTATTGGATTATAATAATATTTAACAAATGCAAGGTTATTCTTACTTTATTACATAAATGAAAATCATTAGTATTAGTGAGAATAATGATAAAAACACAAAAGCAAAACATTCAGACATATTATAGTGAAATGCAATATGATGCACATGTGACATTTTTTTTAAATAAATGCAATATAGCTATGATTTTCTGTTTAAATACAATATGATGTTAAATATGAAATGTGTCAAACCTCACAATTTTAACACTGCAGTTTTTAGCACTTGTTTTAACCCTCGAAAGTAAAAGAGAAAAACGGTATATTTTTTAACTTTAGAGTGACATAAGTCTTTTATCATCTCATATTAAACTTTAAAGCTATTTTAAATGAAATTGCGTGCTTAAAACTGTTTTAAAATTCATTTATGCTTAATTCAGGCTGAAGAGTTATTCTGTTCTGGCCCTCTAAAGTTTTGTCCGTCCGTGTGTTTTGATGGTGGGTTGATGAGATAGAATTACAGGCTGCAATCCCTCTCTGTAAGCCTTTGGGTCAGCGCAGGGGCTCAAACCCCCCAAGAGCACCACACTGCCAACAGCTGAACCAGCAGGGGCCAACCTGACTGCTTCCCCTGAAAATGAGCACTTCACACACACACACACACACACGGACACACATGTACACTCTCACATACACTGTCTCCCACACACACACACACACACACACAAGAATATGCCAGCCCTAACCTCAGGACACATACGAGCACACACATTATCCTGTGAACGTGTGTGGTCTTAGGCCTAATGTTTTGTCATGGTGATAAATAATGATAATTACAAAGACCCTCAAAACAGGGCTGTAGAACACACACAGGGTAAATTATTTTGAATTACTTACTGTGTGATTAAAAACACTAC
Source organism: Sinocyclocheilus anshuiensis (assembly GCF_001515605.1). Lineage (NCBI taxonomy): Eukaryota > Metazoa > Chordata > Actinopteri > Cypriniformes > Cyprinidae > Sinocyclocheilus > Sinocyclocheilus anshuiensis. The sequence continues at coordinate 935,577 of NW_015555819.1, forward strand.
TGGTAGGAGTTGATAGGAACTGTAAGCAGTTGCTGTCCTGTTTTGTCTAGTCTACCCATAACTGTTTATGCACATTTTAAAAGTTGTATAAAGTTTTTTTTTTCTTTAAAGGAACTATATAGTCACAATAATGAAAAGTATAACAAATAACAAAAAAAAAACATATTAGATAGATGGATGGACGGACGGACGGACGAGCCATATCACCATGCAGCCCAAGACTGGTTGCCCACTGAAGCTAACAGTGTTGGGGGTAATATATTACAAGTAACGCAAGTTATGTAATCAGATTACTTTTTTCAAGTAACTAGTAAAGTAACGCATTACTTTTTGATTTACAAGAGAATATCTGAGTTACTTTTTCAAATAAGTAACGAAAGTTACTTTTTTTTTCCTATTTATTGATTGACAGCTCTCCTGTCCCCATGTTGAGAGAAATCAGATGTTACTGCTCTAAAATAAATATGAATATGCATTAATTCATCTCACTTACAAAAAAAACACAGATTCAGTATTCCTCAAAATGAATAAAAATAATGCAACTCAGAATATGACACAAACCTGCAATAATTAAATGTTAAACAAGACAAATATGCTTTATGTGTCTTCCCCCTGACAATGTGAAGCGCTTTGAGTGCCTAGAAAAGTGCTATATAAATGTAAGGAATTATTATTATGATAGATAGATAGATAGATAGATAGATAGATAGATAGATAGATAGATAGACGGATGGATGGATACATGGATGATAGATGGATGAATGGATAGATAGATAGATAGATAGATAGATAGATAGATAGATAGATAGATGATAGATGTTAGTGCCGGGACAGGGTTACTTTCTTTCAGGGTTAAATTTGCTCATTGGCCTCTGATCATCATGGCCTCCGAACCATCCCCATATCTACTGATTGGCTTTATCACTCTGTCTCCTCTCCACCAATAAGCTGGTGTGTGGTGGGCGTTCTGGCGCACTATGGCTGCCGTCGCATCATCCAGGGGGATGCTGCACACTGGTGGTGGATGAGGAGATACCCCCTGACAATGTGAAGCGCTTTGAGTGCCTAGAAAAGTGCTATATAAATGTAAGGAATTATTATTATGATAGATAGATAGATAGATAGATAGATAGATAGATAGATAGATAGATAGACGGATGGATGGATACATGGATGATAGATGGATGAATGGATAGATAGATAGATAGATAGATAGATAGATAGATAGATAGATAGATAGATAGATAGATAGATAGATAGATAGATAGATAGATAGATAGATAGATAGATAGATAGATAGATAGATAGATAGATAGATAGATAGATAGATAGATAGATAGATAGATAGATAGATAGATAGATAGATAGATAGATAGATAGATAGATAGATAGATAGATAGATAGATAGATAGATAGATAGATAGATAGATGATAGATAAAATTGAAAAAGGTTTGCTTTTGAAATGTGTGCCTGTTTTGCTTTTATTATTATTATTATTATTATTATTATCACTACTACTACTACTATTTTATATTATTATTTTATAAATGTGTTTCAATATATTGTTATGCAATGACGTCCATACATCGTCTGTGGCACTTTATGTGGTCAGTGTAGATGAAAAATGAAAAGGTTTGGTGTTAGAGAGCACTCTGAATTACCACCATCCATGTCAGCACGTGTAATAAAGCTAACAGCAATATTAGAGCAGCAGGACTCGACCTATGACCGGCGCTGATACTCCAGCGTCCCTCACAGCTACTGACTGACGCACACACAGCAACACACACCCGGAAAACACCCGCTGTTCATCATGGAGCGAAAAGTGGCGCGGGAATTTCGGCATAAGGTGGGCTTTGAAACTGCTACTGTCTAATGTAAACTGTGTTAATTGTTTTGTTAGCATTATTAGTTATTATTAGTCTCGTTCTTTGGATCTCACTGCTCGGGAATGGCGAAGCAGCACGCATCCTTCATTTTTACGCTATAAAATATTACTAAAGTAAGTCAAATTAATATTCGCCCAGCTTTCGACACGAAAAGTATTTCTGTATCCATAGAAACCGTCGTTATTTGATCAGGTAAGTTTGTTTTGCTCCGAAAAGGTGTCCACACCTAGCATCATATGTCAGTCTTCAGCTCTGTTTTAGACGTTTTTATCATTACAGTTAACATTATTAGTATAGCTTAATAATTTCGACGTAATGACATATTTAGCCAAATTTGATTGCTTTACTTCATTTACCGGTAGAAAGGTAGGCTATGTGTGACGTCACATAATGTACGCGTGCTAATTGGCTGAGCAGGTGACAGGTGTAGGCTACTGTGTGTGCTGGAAATTGTTGTACAATAGGTATTGATTACTTTTTTATCTCCTAAATTTAAGTTAAAACTTTGTTGTGGTTACATGTTTGATTACATGTTTAAATTACACTGAATTATTTAATTCTGATACCTATTTATATGCTCGAGCTTATTTTTAAGACACCACGTGACCCCTGTGTGTAACTGTACCATCTGTTGTGTGGTGCATGGAGTTACACAATGGACAGTTTTTCACAGCATTAGCTGAAGTGGCAGAGATGTGTGGTCAGGCGGAAATGATTGCGGCATTTATTGTTCAGCCTGTTTTATTGCCTGTACTGTAGATGAGGGTGGGAAAGCTGTGCCACACTATAAATCATAAAGCTTTGCATTTAATTTTAGCTTCCTCTCTATGACAAATGCATTATGCTGTCGACCTTTCTGTTCATTTGTCTCTTTCAAATCACTTCGCATAAACTGCAGAGGATATGAAGCTGATTTAAGTTACATATTTCTGCTTTCAGCATCAGTTTATGATGTTAAAGTCCAAAGGTGGACTGTCATCTAGGTGTATTCAAATGTTTATGACACCTTAAATGGCCTTTGAGCACACAGTCACTGTTTTATTATATGTGGCATGACACTGGTGGTGATATGGAACTATTTGGATATGCTTTTTATTTCCCCGCAATGTTCACATAGTTTACCGAATTATTCATTTATTATGAATATTTTACATTTTTTAAAGAATTAAAATGTTCACGTCATATGCAATTATTGTTAACACAAAATTAAAATACAAAAATAAAAACATGACTTTTATAAAAACACAAACTTTTTATTTGCATTTACATTTTACTTGTTTAATGTATTTGAATAATTAAATGTAGTTCTTGTTGTTTAGTTCATCCAAGCATGCACAGATTTCTTTCTTTCTTTCTTTCTTACATGCATAATGCCCTTTTTATTTACTTCTTTGTTTGTTTTTAGGCCATTTTATTTGTTTGTTTTCAAGCCATTTTACAGTTTTTTACAGTCATTTTTGCACTAATAACAGAACCTTCATGTCATTTTTCAAAACTCTAGACACAAAACTCAAAACAGCCATTATTTGTATCACAGGCTTTCCAATATTCAAAACTTTGCATATTGCGTTCATATCTTTAAAGAAGCCTTGCATTTGCAGAAGCATTGGTTCAAAAAACTCATTTAATATGAAATACCATAGGAACATTACTTTAGATCACCCACACATAAGATACCCATAGTTTCACTGTGTAGAATCATTAAATATAGTTGTTCAAAACACATGATGCAGCTTTCATTATGGTTCTACACATTCATACATCATTGTAATAGACTAGAGAGAACAGTACAGACTGGAATCATTAAACAGAATTTGAAAATCATTGATGAAATAATCAACTCACAACAGGTAAAATTTAGATAAGAAGAAAAAATTAGATAAGAAAAATTACAGTAGGCATGTCAACTGTAAAATGTCAACTGGAGTGTTCCTCACTGCACTTCTATGTTTTTATCAACCCTGTCTTGTGGATTTGGCCACAGGTTCTCATCCACATCATATGGATGTTTTCATTAGCTAAACATCTTGGAAAAAATCTTCTGGCTCGGCATATACAGGCCATTGTTGACATATTACATACATGACATTGGTCTCCTCCTGTGATGTCATTGCATGCATCATCTATGGCCTGGAGAAGAGTGACTTGTTTGTGAGGGGGCCTATTGTAAACCTTCCACTTCCTTGTGGAGAAAAATTCTTCAGTCGGGGTACAGTAAGGAAAGGGGAGTATGGGGGTAGATAAGCTGATAAACTGTGGATGGGCCTGAAACCATGATTGCTCTCAGTGCCGTTCCTAGGAATTCTGGGCCCATAGCACTGATTTTGCTATAGGGCCCCCTCAAAATCACGTTCAGTGGGGGGTGGTCAGGCCCCCCAACAAACATCGTTCTGGGCCGCTCTCAACCGCTGGGCTCTCAACCTCTCCTCCATGTCATGGCCAAGTTAAAGCCTGCCTCATCCAAAAATATGAATGGTTTTCATCAGCTTCCAGCTCTATCACCCTCTAAAAACAAATACTGATAACAATGATGTAGAATTTTTGGGGATTTTTTCTCTCTCCCAACAACAGGAAACTGATCATACCTGAACATACTCAGTCCTCATACTCAGCTTCACTTTCATAATCTAAACATTTAATATTGTTCATCATTTTCCATATAAACTATGCTTCAAGAGTAATGGAACGGTCATGTAGCATTTTGAGCAGCTGTATCAATTGATAGTTAGATCATTGTAATGAAATGAATAGACACTCAATTCAGATGTAATGCGTGAGTTGCGTTTTGAAATAGTAATAATTTGATGTTAAGTTGTGTCATTTTGAACCAGTGATTTTAGTTCAATGAACAAAAGATCTTTGGTTCATGCGTATTGTATCCAAGCATTTGGAAAAAAAGTGTTGTGTTTTGAAAAATGTGCATTTTGATCACCAGTTGTGATTTATGTGTCTAGAGTTTTGAAAAATGACATGAAGGTTATGTTATTAAGTGTTGTGTTTTGAAAAATGTGCATTTTGATCACCAGTTGTGACTTATGTGTCTAGAGTTTTGAAAAATGACATGAAGGTTATGTTATTAGTGCAAACATGATTGTAAAAAAACTGCATTTGTTTACTTTGGTCATCCATTCATTTTTGTTTGTTCATTCAGTCCATGTTATTTATTTATTCATTTATTTATTTTGTTAATTTGTTTGTTTATCCAGACATTTTATTTATTTGTTTTGTTCATTTATTTGTTTTCAAGCCATTTTATTTGTTTGTTTTGTTGATCCATCTGTTTTTGTGTGTTCATTCAGTCCATCAAATGTATTTGTTTGTTTGTTTTCAAGCCATTTTATTTGTTTGTTTTGTTCATCCGTTAATTTTTGTTTGTTCATTCAGTCAATGCTATTTATTTATTATTCATTTATTTATTTTGTTAATTTGTTTGTTTATCCAGCCATTTTATTTGTTTATTTGTTTTTGTTTTGTTCATTTATTTGTTTTCAAGCCATTTTATTTGTTTGTTTTGTTTATCTGTCTGTTTTTGTGTTCATTCAGTCAATTAAATTGATTTATTTGTTTGTTTCCAAGCCATTTTATTTGTTTTTGTTCATCCGTTCATGTTTGTTTGTTCATTCAGTCCATTAAATAAATGTATTATTCATTTTTGTTCATTCCTTTGTTTGTTTATCCAGCCATTTTATTTATTTGTTTGTTTTTGCTTTGTTAGTTCATTTGTTTGTTGGTCTGTTCATTCAGTCAATTCAATTTGTTAGTTTGTTAGTTTTTGTGTGTGTTTTTTTGTTTATCCAACCATTTTGTTTGTCTGTTCGTTCATTCAACCCATTCAACTTATTTGTTTGTCCAGCCATTTGTTTGTTTGTTTGTTCAATTTATTTATTTATTTTATTTATTTAGAAATCAAAACCTTTGGCTTTTCAGTTTAGCATGCTAACCTCACATTACATTAACTTCCTTAACATTCTTATGATAATAATGCACCTACACTCTTATGTAAGGCGACACTGCTAGCATGATAAACGTCTTTATCTGAGCTCAGGAACATTAACAGGTCCAGTGGAGCAGATCTGAACTAATGATACTCACAATACATGAAAAGATCCACCTGACCTATTCAACTGAAAACACCAGCAGACCCAACCAATCTGAGAGACGCTTGACTTACAGACACACAATAGTTCCTCCACCTCCTCTCTCTCTGTCTCAGCCTCTCCTCCTCACTCCACCTTCTCCTGACCTTCCGTCTTAGTCTCTCACTCAGTGAGAGAGAGATGTGTTACATCATTGACTGGCCAAAACGCTTCCTCAAAACATTTCTACAGCAGATTAGCCACCATCAGGTAACAGATGGGCATATGATTGGTTTTCTGATTGTTATTGATTATCTGATCAGAGGTTTGTGTGTTTGTGTTGTTCAGGTGGAGCTGCTGATTGATAATGAAGCAGAGAAGGACTATCTGTATGATGTTCTCCGCATGTACCACCAGTGAGTACACTCTAAAATAATTATTTATTTATTTGTTCATTTGTTTGTGTTGTTGTTATTATTGTTGTTGTTAATATATATATATATATATATATTATTATTATTATTATTATTATTATTATTATTATTAGCTGCATAGGCCAAACAAAATGCAAAATGGTTAGCAATTTGTATTACTGTTGCTCATGTTAGGGTTAGCAATATAAACACACTACCTAGAAACCACTAGAACAACCTTGCAACCAGAAAATGTAAAAATTTAGTTATTTTATCACAGTTCGCAGATATTGCAGGCTTCTTGATTAAAAGGAACATTTTATAATTTGCTAAGAATATAAATGGTGTTCAAAGGTCTCAGCAGCAGTAGTGTGTACTGGAGTTTTAGAGGCTGATAAATAATGTAATTTTCCATCAGTGGTTCTGGTAATCTGTTGATCAAATGAAAGCTGCATGGCACATTCAAAAAGACAAAAGTATTCAGTGTCAGTTAAGTGTAAGAATAGCAAATGCTAAATGCATTCCCTCGGCTCTTTATTTGTGATCTTATGTGTAAATCAACACGTCATTGCTCCGCTGGACTGCAGTAAGAGGCTTAATCCAATGGAAAAGTAACTTGGATCAGATCATTTCCACTGTCCTCCCTGCGTTCAAGGGCAGCCATTCTCTCACGTCCCTTTGTCTCAGATATCTGAGTCAGGAGTGAAATATCAATGATTCATAGAGCAACTGCCTCCAAATTCATAAGCTGACTTTATGTGGGTATATAGTGTCATTTTCCACAACAAGCAACATATCAGACTATTTTTGAAATAATTAATGTAAGGTAATCTTACAAAATCACAGCAAAAACTTATATATACATGTATAATGCTATTGATGCCATTTATTGTATAATGTGTTGGTGTGTGTGTGTGTGTGTGTGTGTGTGTGTGTGTGTGTGTGTGGGTGTGT
>NW_015555819.1:943149-945628 GCF_001515605.1 Sinocyclocheilus anshuiensis
TGTGTGTGTGTGTGTGTGTGTGTGTGTGTGTGTGTGTGTGTATATATATATATATACGTACACACACAATTTATATCACCTATTTACTATTTGAATTGACAAATATTTGGATGAATATAGCGTCAGGGCTTTTTTTTTATTAAAATAGTAAATTGTCCAACTTTGGGCTACAAAAGGAAAAGCCTGATTCTTCTTGAAGCATGTAAAATCCTAGAAGAAAAAAATCCCTATTTTTCATTACAATAGTATACCATAAAAATGCTTTATTTTACAAAGACTTTTAAGATTTAAATAAATAATTTTTTAATTTATATCATGATGTATTAACTTTCATGATACAGTAATAGGAATGAGACTGTATTTTGCATTACAGTATTGAGAACTGGTGGTAAAATGTTGTTGTATTATTTTATAAAATGTCAAACTATAAAATGTTTTATACATTTTTATAAAATGTAAAATAATTTTCTTTTAAATCTTGACAACAGTAATTGTTTTTGCAATTCTGTTTGGTGGTGCAGAATTTAGACACTTATTCTATCCTAACCTTATTCTATGAACAATTGCTTTATGCTTTATATTCATGACCTTTCATTTAACTTGATGGAAAATATTAAATAATGATTTATGAACAGAGATTCGGTATCAAGACAGTATGTTGAATCAGTTGTAGTCTAAGGAAAGTTATTTTAATCCACAAACTGTTTGTGCTGTTTTAATGTAGCCCTCCTGTTTGCATGTGCTCAATCAGGTCCTGTTTAAATCACTCTGCTCTGCCCTTTATAGATCCATGGACATTCCTGTCCTGGTCGGCGACCTGAAGCTGGTGATAAATGAGCCCAAACGCCTTCCGCTGTTTGATGCCATCAGACCTCTGATTCCTCTGAAGCACCAGGTGCAGTACGACCAGCTCACGCCCAAGAGATCCAGGTGAGAGAGGAAACCAGGAACACAGACAATAATGAGGTGTTAAACAGGGGTTAACAGGGTGCGATCCATCTGAGAATCATGGAAATGTTTCTGTGCATGAATAGCAGAGGAATAAAGACAGAGAGAAAGAGGACATTGGAAATGAGAGGACGAGGTAGAGTGACAGGCAACGCTCTCATCACCAAACAGAATCATTGTTTTCTCTCATTCTCAGTCAGACGTGGCAAAGGAACAGAATAATGACAACAGTCATTATTTTTGCAATTCTGTTTGGTGGTACAGAATTTAGACACCATTAAACCTAACCTTATTCTATGAACATGTCCTATGGTTTATGTTCATGATCATTTAACTTTATAGAATATATTAAATAATGATTGAATAACAGAGATTCAGTATCAAGACAGTATGTTGAATCAGTGTAGTCTAAGAAAAGTTATTTTAATCCACAAACTGTTTGTACTGTTTTAATGTTGCCCTCCTGCTTGCATGTGTTCAATGAGGTCCTGTTTAAATCACTCTGCTCTGCCCTTATAGATCCATGGACATTCCTGTCCTGGTCGGCGACCTGAAGCTGGTGATAAATGAGCCCAAACGCCTTCCGCTGTTTGATGCCATCAGACCCCTGATTCCTCTGAAGCACCAGGTGCAGTACGACCAGCTCACGCCCAAGAGATCCAGGTGAGAGAGGAAACCAGGAACACAGACGATAATGAGGCGATAAAAAGGGGTTGATAGGCTGTGCTGCTTCTGAGAAGTATGGCCATGTTTCTGTGCATGAATAGCAGAGGAATAAAGACAGGGAGAAAGAGGACATTGGAAATGAGAGGAGGAGGTAGAATGACAGCACCGCTCTCATCTCCAAAGAGAATCATTGTTTTCTCTCATGCTCAGTCAGACGTGGCAAAGGAACAGCGTTATGAGCACAGAGAGAGGAGCGCTATTCAACCGTGTCTGATGCACAGCGCTAATAGGGCCACAGTGAACTGGATTCGGTTTCCTCTCGTGTCTTTTGTCTTTCTCAGAGAATTGTATTTTTATTATATACATCTGGGTTATTATAGTTAACTAAATAATGAAACTGAAACCATGCCACTATTTTGTCCTCTTTTGTTATGAGCAGGAAGTTGAAGGAAGTCCGTCTGGATCGCACACATCCTGAGGGTCTGGGTTTGAGTGTTCGAGGTGGGCTGGAGTTCGGCTGTGGCCTCTTCATATCACAGATAGTCAAAGATGGACAGGCAGGAAATGTCGGCCTGCAGGTAAGAAAATCAAGTTTTTATAACTCATATGTATATAAAAAGCATTGCTTTCACTGTTTCAGCAAATAATGTCCCGTGTACCACTTTTGTGTGTTGTTGCTTCGTTTAAAATGTTGACCCAAAGTACACACTATCTTGTCTTATATTAAATATCTGACAACAGATAATGTTAAAGGGGTCATATGATGCTGCTAAAAAGAACATTATTTTGTGTATTTGGTGTAATGAAATGTGTTTATGTGGTTTAAGGTTCAAAAAACACATTATTTTCCACATACTGTACATTA
>NW_015555819.1:945825-965650 GCF_001515605.1 Sinocyclocheilus anshuiensis
AGGCATGACGAAGCAGATATCGTCCTCTTTTGGAAGACCAAACAAAGTAGTTTCGCTTTCACAACGAAGCACACAGCATCTTCACGACATGGCGGCGGTGGCAACAACAATACTACAGCGAGAATAAAAGTTACGCCTTCTTTCTTTGAGTGAACATTTGGGCGCCGTTATGCAAATCTTCCCACATAGTGATGTAGACATGTGGGGGCGTGTTAGAACGAGCTGTTTTAGGTAGGCGTGGTTGACTCTTAACTTTTATAAAGAATATCTCTTTGGATTTGAGACTTTAGTCTTTGCAACTTTACAGATTTCTTTATGCACCAAGAGCTTGTAACACTCCAAAGAGAAAGGAAAAATTGAAATCGCATCATATGACCCCTTTAAACATTCGAATTAAAGAGTAATTTACAATGGCTGCACAAAAAACATGACCAGTGCATGTTCTCTCCACTAGGTAGCGCAATAAGCCGTCCTCTGATTCCAAACACACTTTACTTGTCCATTACTGTAATCTTCATGATTAATGTTTGTCCTGCAGATAAAGTCAAAGAATTCAAATGCAGCCCTTGTGTTTCTATAGTGCAAAATGTGTCTATTCTGGCTATAATTAAATTGTTATTGGTATTTTTAGTACTAAATATTTATAAAAATGTTAAATGACATATTTTACATATTTTATATGAATGTGGTTTGCTGTGTTTTCTTCAGGTTGGCGATGAGATTGTGCGTATTAATGGCTACTCCATCTCCTCCTGCATTCATGAGGAGGTCATCAATCTCATTAAGACCAAGAAGATTGTGTCTCTGAAAGTCCGCCGTAAGATTTTACAGTTTTCTATTGTCATTTGCAGAGCTGAATTTATTAGTTAGAGCAAAAATGAATTGCCTCTAATTCCACTGGGCTTAATTAATCGATTTAGCTCTTAGTTGTAGCGATTTAATCACAGTTGATTCACAGTTGAGCAGTTCATTAGGAAACTGTCTTCCTTCAGAGAATTAATTATTGGGATTGCCCTTAGCTAAATATATTCATTATTAATTATTCATTATTTATTTATGTTTTTTAATTATTGCCATTGTGACACTCTCTTCACAGACTTGGGAATGATTCCTGTCAAGAGGTAATTTAGTTAGTAATTATACAGTATTTTCTGATATGTGGAATAGCTTTTATTAATGTTCTCTCTTTCCATAATGATATTGCTAAATTATACATTTGCCATAATCAGCTCCTCTGAAGACCCTCTGAAGTGGCAGTTTGTGGATCAGTTTGTGTCTGAATCAGGGGTAAGAGTTTCCTCCTCGCGGCATCCTATTTTAAAGCAGCTCAAGTTGTGTCATTTGCAGAGCTGAATTTATTAGTTAGAGCAAAAATTAATTGCCTCTAATTCCACTGGGCTTAATCAATCGATTTAGCTCTTAGTTGTAGCGATTTAATCACAGTTGATTCACAGTTGAGCAGTTCATTAGGAAACTGTGTCTTCCTTCAGAGAATTAATTATTGGGATTGCCCTTAGCTAAATATATTCATTATTAATTATTCATTATTTATTTATGTTTTTTAATTATTGCCATTGTGACACTCTCTTCACAGACTTGGGAATGATTCCTGTCAAGAGGTAATTTAGTTAGTAATTTATACAGTATTCTCTGATATGTGGAATAGCTTTTATTAATGTTCTCTCTTTCCATAATGATATTGCTAAATTATACATTTGCCATAATCAGCTCCTCTGAAGACCCTCTGAAGTGGCAGTTTGTGGATCAGTTTGTGTCTGAATCAGGGGTAAGAGTTTCCTCCTCGCGGCATCCTATTTTAAAGCAGCTCAAGTTGTTTTTTATTTAGTCCTGTTTTATTGTTTTGTTTCAGGAGAAAAAGACTAGTGTGGCTGGTTTGGCTTCGGTTGGAGGGAAAGAAATCAAGGAAAAGAAAGTTTTCCTTAGTTTGGTGGGCACCAAAGGCATGGGAATCAGGTAAGAGAGAGATTTGTTTATTATAACTATATACACGGCTACAGCACACAGATTAACTACATTGAAAATTATAATAAAAACCTTTATTTACTGGAATTGTGCCCCCAAATATTAAGTACACTGCATTTGTCTTTGTACTGAAATGCTGTTGTTTCTTTGGTGTCTTCACAAAAGCCTACTTTGAAAGCTACTTTAATTAGCTTAATCTTGTGACAAAGAATGAATTCCTAAATATGTCTTTTGACTGTCCATTATAGCATATCTAGTGGACCAACACAGAAACCAGGCATCTATGTGAGCAATGTGAAGCCGGGTTCAGTCTCCGCTGAAGTGGGCTTACAGGTCATTTCATTTAAGTCCCAGATTGAACTGCATTAACAGACCATTACTGTTTGATTTTAGCATAGTAACTCTCTACTATGTGTGTGGTTGTAGGTTGGCGACCAGATTGTGGAGGTCAATGGGGTGGATTTCACCAACCTGAGTCATCATGAAGTGAGCAGGATCTTGCTGAAAATGTCAAACAGCGAATTAAGAACCTCTGCATATTTAAACTGGTAACCGTGTTGGCTAATGTGTGTGTTTTCAGGCAGTGCGCGTGTTAAAGAGCAGCAGGAGTCTAACCATCACTGTCCTCACTGGAGCTGTAAGTTCACTGAGAGCCCACTAATACATTTCTGCCGTCAGAACATCTCAAAGACCCACCGCAATGCTTTTATCTCTCCTTGAGGGGCTGTATGGAAAAGAAAACCATTTGCTTAGTATAGAGCTGTTTTAACTGCCAGCTGTATATGAGGCAATACGTTGTGGAGATGTTGTTTGTATTGTACTGTAAACCTCTTGTTTGTCTTTAAATGGTACTTTTGCACTTTAGAGATGGTAATAATGAAGAAGTTTCACAACATAAGCTTTTTTGCTTCACATCTGAGATCTGTAGAAGATATAATGGATTGTACGGGTGTATTTGTGCACATATTTCTGTGAAAGTATTGATTTGTCTACTGTATGTTTCAGGGAAGAGAGCTGTTTATGACGGATGAGGAGCGGCTGGCGGCTGAAGCTCGTCGTGAGCTTGAAAGACAAGAGCTAATGCATCAGAAGAGAGTGGCATTAGAGACCAACAAAGTCATCAAAGAACAGCAGGAGAAAGAGCGCCAGTCAGTGAAAAAAAAACATACACAAGCAGATAAAGCTACTTTACATTGATGCATAATTTCTTAAAATGTACCTTTTATTATAAAAATATTGGGTACTGTTCTCTTGTGGTTAAAACAAAAATAAGTATCTGATGAAAAGGTGACAGATAATTAAAATTCCTGCATTAAATCTGCATGAAAATGTTCATATGTGCAATATTTTGCAGGAGGAAGATGGAGGTATCACAGAAGACTGCAGAGGAAGAAGAACGCTATCGCAAAGAGATGGAGAGGTAACACGTGTAATGTTGCCAAGCAAAAACATCTTCAAAGTAAATAGACCTCAGAAGGCAGAGTAGAGCAAATTGATGTTGATGAAAGCAGAGCTGTGAGGAATGGAAGTACAGATTGTTCTATATGTACTATACTGTAGGTCTAGTTTTCACAGCCTATTGGTTTTGGTCCAGTGGAAATGCGTTAAAATTTGTTGTATAATAAAGATGACAGTGAGAAAATTCAATTTGAACAAATTTAATTTATTGTTAAATGCAAAAGAGGTCAACTTCTTGTCATTTTTGTTGAGTGTTTTGATGTTGATTCCAAATATATATATCGTCTCAGAAATTATTTAGCAGGCTTGTCAGGATAGATGTCCATTGAATGTATGTGTCGTGTGTCTCAGAATTGAAGCCGCGGAAAAGAAGCACCACAAAGAGTGGGAAGAAGATTGGGGTTCCAAAGAAAAATCCAAATCTCCTTCCCCCTCCCCCTCTCCCTCACCCCCACCACCTGCACGTAATGCACCTTCACCCAAACCCAAAACGTCCAGTAAGTTGACAATACCTACAAAACATCTCCATGAACTTTGAACGCCTCTGTAGAACTACATTATTCTCTAAAGATCAAACAACATGTTACCCTTTCCCAAAAGGTACCCATAATGCACTTTGCATTGATGTTGCTACTTTCTCCTCTGCATGAACAGATGTGCATTTATGTTGGGAATGCATCATCTCTTTGTGTGATCTTTGTCTTTCTGTCTGATCTTTTACCTTCTTGTTGTGCCTTGTTTATCAATTCCTGGTTCCATCAGCTGCTGAGTCTGATGAAGAAGAGATCGGAGAAGTAAGTAAAGAATTCAGATGGCTTTACAGACAAAGACTTCCTTTGACAAACTTACCCTTTTTCGAGACACTTCAACTGCATGTAGACTATCTTCCTTGTTATTTTGTTTGGTTGGATCTTTTGGTAGCTTTTAGATGGATGAATCTGCAGAATACACCATATCATGGTTGAGTTTTTGCATTGGACTTAATGTATCATTCTTACTCTCTTAGCATTCGGTTGGTTCTACCGTTACGAAGGAAAGTTGCCTACACTCAAAAAGGTACTCTGTGTGTGCAAGCATGTTGTGCTTGTTTGGTGTGCTAGAACTATGGAATATGTTGTTCATCTTGGAGATATGCCCGAAGTTATGGTTTGCATGGAAGTTGGATTGACCTTGGTGCAAAGTCCACCAGGTGTTCTCAAATCACTTTGGATATTTAGAAAGGAAAAGAGACCAAAAAGAAGAAGAAGATGTCCAAGACTGACACTCTCCCAGCTGAGAAAAAGAACAAGAAAGAGATGGAGTTTGAGCTGAAACTTGCAAAGGAGAAGGAAGAGATACTTGAGCGAGAAAAGCAGATGAAAATCAGCAGACTTCTTCAAGAGGTATCAGACTTTTTCCAGTGAGGTTACAGGAGGGTTTTCTGACTCAGATTGTACTCCTTGTTTAAAGGGTTAGTTCACCCGAAAATGAAAATTCTGTCATTAATTACTCACCCTCATGTCGTTCCAAACCAGTAAGACCTTCGTTCATCTTCGAATCACAAATTAAGATATTTTTTAGCGTTATTTTTAGTGTTGTTTATGTTCAGTAGAATGCTGAACGTAAACAACGCTGATTACGTTGATTACGTTTTGGGGTACTCTCCAAAATGGCGGAAGACAATAACTCGGGGAGAAGAATTGTTGAATAAATTATGTTATTATTGTTTTCTTTGCGCACAAAAAGTATTCTCGTAGCTTTGTAAAATTACGGTTGAACCCCTGATGTCACATGGACTATTTTACCGATGTCCTTGCTACGTTTCTGTGTGTTGATCATGGTAATATCCTTTCTGTCTATGGAGGGTCAGAGAGCTCTCGGATTCCATCAAAAATATCTTAATTTGGGTTCCGAAGATGAATGAAAGTCTTAGGGGTTGGAATGACATGAGGGTGAGTAATTAATGACAGAATTTTTCATTTTAGGGTGAATTATCCCTTTTTAATTGTGTGTAATTGATTCCGTCTCCTTGGCACTTGACCTTTATTGCACGAATGTACCCATGTGAACAGTTGTACCCTTTCCAGTGGCAGTCCAGCAAGTTCTCATTGGTATATCAAAGTTTCCATGTTTGGATGTGGCTTTACTAATTCAACCAGGTGTCAGAAACTGAGAGGGAAGATCTGGAAGAGTCGGAGAAGGTGCAGCATTGGGTGGAGAGGCTCTGTCAAACCAGATTAGAGCAAATCTCCTCAGTTGAAAATGATTCTTCAGAGGTAAAATCTGTCCAGTTCAAATCCTGATGTGTGCTGGTCTTCTAGTCCATAGTTTGTTCATTCAGAGTTCTAAGCAATTAAAATGTAACTTCAGATGTCTCCAACCCGTTCCCCTGCATCAACTGGTCCCACCAATCGGAGGTTCCCTGGAGGCTTGACCTTGGCCACTACTGACCTTGATGACATCAACTTAGATGATGTGGACCAGAGTCTAAGGCAACCTTTGAAAAGACTTTCCCCAACCCCACCTACATCCAACCAAGCTCCCCCTCCCTTACCACTCCCTCCACCCTCACCCCGTCTTTACCACACATCCAACCATCGGCCTCCTTCTCCAAGAACACAGCTCCCAATGCAACCCAGTCCTAGACCAGCCCCTCAACGCCCACCTTCTCCACCAGCCTCAAGGGTACCCCTTTCCTCAATAGGTCGTAGCCGACAACCTCCTGCCACCCCACTATTCTCCTCCAGGGGTCTGTCCACATCTCAGCCACCTCCCCCGCCACCACCTCCTCCACCACCACCGCCTCCTCCTCCACCACCTCCTCCACCCCTGCACATGGAGGACAAGTACCATGTAGGGTCGTCCAACTATCCCCGCTCCCCAAGCTTATCTGAACAGGGAAGAAGGTTTGGGGACAATGGTTACCGACAGAGAGGGGGCTTCCACTCCACCATTCCCAGTGATCTCTCACACCCACCCAGCCCGAAGTCTGACCACAACCTGACGGTTAGCATAGTTAATGCATTTGGCAGTGTGAGAATTGATTATGTATGTTGTATAGGGGTGGGAATCTTTAGGCACATCACATTTAAATCCAATTCGATTCCAAAATTGATTCCATGTCACACGAATATTGCTGTCTTCACTGAAGTGAACACTGCAATCTACCTGTTTTTTTTACCCACCTCTTATGTTGTACATACATGCGTGTATGCCTTAAGTGTGGTGTTTTTCAGATGAGGTTAACCATTAGTAGTTTATTATAGTTATTTGTCAGGAAACAGATAATCATTTTGGGAAAAAAGCATGCTGTCATTCGGTTTGATGATCTTGAAGTGGTAGTGATTCCTATCACTGTTAGACTGTTGAATACTTTATCCTTGTGACTCAGGTGATGAGAAACACATCTCATGCTAGCAGGATATCCACCTCTAATAATCCACTGGTGAGTCCTCAGTTTGTAAATGGTACATGCTGCTCTGGGTCTTCTGCTCCATTTTTAGCACAAATCAGACTTGCCATGCTTGTGTAACATCTCATTTAATGTCAGCTTAATGCAAACTAGCATCTCTTTGAAGAGAAAATATCTTCCAACAGCTCTCCATGTCTATATTTGGAGATTACTCTGGCACAACCTACAGGAAGTGCATTTCTACTTGAATATAGTTGGCACATATCTTATACGCTCTCAAAAAATAGAGTACTGTCACTGGGGCGGTACCATTTCATTAGGTACCAATATGTGCACTTCAGGCACTAATATGTTCCTTTAAGGTACTATGTACGTACCATTTAGGGGTAAATAAGGTATAAATATGTACCTTTTCACCTGTGGGGGGAGGGGGAGTTATAAAACCGTAACTCTTTTAACTGTTTTATAGATATGCATACCTCCTCTATGCTTAGGATTAACTTGGGCAGTAATATAATTTAAAAAGCCATTTCACAGAACAGTCATCATTACTAGAAAGATAATGACTGACATTTTGCATGAAAATCATCTTTTGTTGAACATGAAAGCTGCAGTTCAGTATTTATGCTATATGAAGGGTTCCTAAAGTCTTGTGCTGTGTGGTTTAGATTGCGTAACTCTTGAAAGTAGATCGTGCCCTGACCTTAAGTTTGTGTGCCTTACTGCTAACCTCTACATAGCAAATTGCTCCCAGCCCTATTTTGCATGAAAATCATCTTTTGTTGAACATGAAAGCTGCAATTCAGTATTTATGCTATATGAAGGTCTTGTGCTGTGTGGTTTAGATTGCGTAACTCTTGAAAGTAGATCGTGCCCTGACCTTAAGTTTGTGTGCCTTACTGCTAACCTCTACATAGCAAATTGCTCCCAGCCCTCCAAACCAGCGGAGACAGATCAACCCTGTCATGTCCAAACCCGTCATGCTACCAAGTCAGACCTCACATAGACCCACACTTCACTCTGAGACCATGGTAAGATGGCAAATACCCATGTGTGTACGTGCGATGATGATGCATGCATACGATACACATTGGTTGGATTGCTGTTTGACTCACTGATTGTAATGAGGTTTTTTCAAACTCAAGAGGAACAAACAGATGTTGCTTTTACTGATTGCACTGATTAAGAAGGCGGAAACAGAAGGACAGAAGGGGAGAGAGGTGAAATGGAGATTTTTTTTTTTTATCTGCGTACACCATGAGACTTTCAGCATTAAAATGTCTTTGATTGATCGACCTGACAGACCTAGACCTGCTGTCCCCTTCTTCCTCCAGATAGTCAGTCCTGCTCCATCACATCACAAAAGAAGCTAATCGCTCTGCCCTGTCCTTGTGCCTCCTTAATTAAATAAATGGGTGCTTGCCAATTTTGTGGTTGTTTTAGAGGGGTAACAAGAAGGGCAAGAAAGGACAAGACCTTGTTGCCTTAATGTGTCTCTTCAGCCTTTATGTATTATTGTTAAAGGTTTTTGCTGAGGCTCAGGGTTAGAGATTTGATCAAGATAACAGTTTTTTTTTTTAATCACTAGGATCCATTTCTCAATACTTAGGTCACCACACCTCACCTCACTTCACATAGTGAGCACAACAGACATCTATGTGGGCTAAACTGTGGACCATTTCCATTGTTTCGGCACAAAATACATTAAATTACTACATTTTTAAATTGCATAAATTGTCGACCTATGCTATTGTTATAGAAGATTAAATTGATGCGTATGAAGTGTTTTGGTAGTTGTAGTGCGTATTAGATATGAAATATACTGCTATGAAAGTTGGTAAGGAGAACTGTGTGAAGAGTTTTGAAAAAGTGACCAAAGTATTTGCCTAGTGATTATAAAAATAATGTAACCTTTGCTAAAGCCTAATGATCGGTCTTATTTTTTTCACGCTAATATAAAGAATCATGTGTCCTTTCTCTCAAAGGATCCAATACTCTATCACCTCACCATCTTTACTGCACTCTATGCAATGGGAAATCAGTGCAATCGTTGTATTTGTAAAGCTCACAGACACCTGAATTCATAGATAATTTACCACACTGAGGGCAATCTTTTTATGGCATGTGATGAGTGCAAGCATTTAGTGTGTGTGTGTGTTATTGTGCTGTGTTTTTAAGAGCCAGTCATAAATATGTGTTTCAGCCCCCAGAGATGCTCAAACGGATGGTCACGTACAACACGTCCTTTAAATCCAGCAAAAAACAAGTAACTGCCATCATTACTTAGTTACAACACCTCTCTTTTCTTTGAGTGAAGTCTCAGCTGTTTGAGTGTGTATATTACATTTCTAACAATATTTCCCCGGAGGATATTGGTCAGATGTATCCTTGACGCAATTTAAAACTAGTTCCCTTTCAATACTCGCATTGTGTCAGTTGTTGATGCTTTGGGGAAACTCAATTTCTCTGACATACTGAAGCTCAATTCAGTGTTCATTGAATCATGTTTATGCATGTGCATGAACAAATGGCTTTTCAGCCCACCAAAACAAGTGAAGCCATTCATTTATATAAGTTGGTGCTGGATGCCATTTCATCAGACTCTTTCTCCTTCAGTGCGAAGATCATCTCCTTGCTGACTCCAAAGACAAATAAGAATATGAAGAAGCCTTCCTGCTCGTCATGGAAGAGCCCCAGCAGCAGATTATGGCTCTGACTGCGGTCTCAGCTGAGTACAGCGCAAAAGGATTCCCTGGTACTGGTTTCCCACAAGGACCAGCACCCCTCGTCATGTGGTCTATACGGCATGACTTAGTGGTTTTGGCCTAGTCAGCCTAAAACCTGACTCTTCTCGCCTTTAAGCAATTCTGCCCCAGTATGGGCTTTTAGCAGTTTATCTAGGGCCCTCATTCCCGACTGCCCATAGGCTGGGCTTGCAGGGTGGGTTCTTCATTCTGTGCTTGTAGCATGGCGCTATAGGATTGCATTCCCCAAAGTGTCAGCAACTGACCCAGTGCAAGTAAACTGTACTGAAAGGGAACCGAGATTACGTTACGTACCGAGTAGTGTAGATTTTATTCTGTTCTGTTCTGGTAAATGTCTACTTAATTTCTTGTGTTTAACATTTATGTTGTAAACATCTCTTTAATACTCAAGGACATCAGGTGTATGATTGCAATATTGTGCTTATTTCGGTTAAGACATTATATTTTCACCTTTCCATCGTACTGAACTGGTCTTTCAGTCACACTTATATATTCTCATGCAATCTTGTTTGCTGTGAAAGCAGCCTTTAAGTGGATCTAATATGCACTGCACAAATGGGAGACTCCAACTGAAGGTTATATAATATTAGATTGCCTCTGCACCAAATGGAATCTCGGTGTACGTTTTCATCTTTTATGAGGGAGAGCATGACCAGAAGTCTGTGTTTTTCCATTTTGTTGGTTCTGTGGGGGTTAAATCTTAATTGATTATTTGTCTTGATGGAATGCCAGTGGTTTTGAGTGTGTAGCGAATGGGGAAAAGCCTTTATATTGTATGTAAACATCATTGCAGATCCAGAACCAACTGGAAAGCTACCAATGGATCCAACAAAGCAAACACATCCTTTCTCAGTATTAAATATGTTTACCATGTCGTACAGTACTGTAGAAAATTATGCAATGTGTTGTACTGTTTCTAATATCATGATACATCTGTTTATTGTCTTTATACAGTATATTGTTCAGATTTGTATTTAAAAAATAGTTGGTCACACATTTAATATATAAACATATCTCTAAAAAAAAAATACTATTAGATTGTTTACATGTTAAATGTTTTAAAGTAACTGAGTGCACCTTTAAAGATCAGATGCTTTTTATAGATTGATTTAATGGTCATGCCAAACTAATAAGGCATGTTTTTAAACACAGATCTGGCTTTGCCTTGAATAGTTTATTAAGAGTAAGTAGAAGCTGCCATTGATTGGAATAGAGATGACAATTAGTGTTCATTTGTCTTCTCTTTGAAAACAATGAGCACTAATTTGTTTCTGCTCAGTCCTCACTCCTCAGATTGCCACTTCACATTTTTACTGACTATACACACCACTGTCTGTTTCTGCTTTCTGTTTTACAGGGATTTCAAAAACATGTGGATGATTTTGATCCATATTCCATGGTACTGTAACTCTTCACATTAACAGTTTGTCTCTGTACCCATTTGCTATTTTTATATTGCATAGCACATATATTCCACACTCACTAAATGCTCCTCTTTGGAGTATTCCTTTCACCACATTTGCTCAAACTTTTAACAGTTCACGGCTGAGGAGATAGCTGGCAGAGATGTACGACTTTTGAGAATTAAGAAGGTAATTTAGGTAGAACAGAAATGTGAGCCACATATGTCATTGGACATTAAAAATTAAAGATTTGTTTTATTCTATACGCATTCTTTAGGAAGGGAAGCTTGATCTGGCCATAGAGGGAGGAATC
Source organism: Sinocyclocheilus anshuiensis (assembly GCF_001515605.1). Taxonomy (NCBI): domain Eukaryota; kingdom Metazoa; phylum Chordata; class Actinopteri; order Cypriniformes; family Cyprinidae; genus Sinocyclocheilus; species Sinocyclocheilus anshuiensis. Next base: position 957,139 of record NW_015555819.1, read on the forward strand.
GACTCCCCATTGGGAAAGATTGTGGTATCGTCCATCTATGAGGGAGGTGCGGCAGATAAACATGGTGAGTCATACAAACATAACGTATAATAGAGATTTGGGGCTAGGTTCTTTTGACTTTAAGGTTTTAGAAAACACCCCAAAAACCACAGCAACTGCTCAGAAACACTCTAAAACTGTCATGCAAATATCATGCAAAAATCTAGTTTAGCTCTCTACATTCATTAGTGATATTTATTATATTGACTTAAAAACATTTAGTTGTGTTTTAAAATGACCTGCTTTGTTTGTTACTGATATTTTTTGTACATGTTATCTCAGGTGGTGTCGTGTCAGGTGATGAGATCATGGCTGTGAATGCAAAGATCCTGACGGATGTGACTTTAGCTGAAGGACAAAACTCATTGGCTCAGGCTTGGAACAGTGGAGGGGTATGACTGGCATTACAATAAAACAACCTATCACTGTAAATCAGATGATCTGTCTCAACAGATTGTCCTGTGGTGAAGAAGGCCATACAACTCATTGGAGCCAAATGGTTTGCATTCTCTGCAGTGAATGGGTGCCGACAGAATGAGAGACCAAACAGCTGATAAAAACACAATAATCTACAAGTAGTCCACACAATTTCAGTTCATCAATTAACATCTAATGAAGCAAAAAACTGTGTTTGTAAGAAACAAATCCAATATTACGACATTTTTAACTTTAAACCGTTGCTTCTGGCTAAAAAACAAGCTAAAATACTAATATTAGACTACTGTAATATGTCATTTTATCATAGCCCATGTGCTCTTTCCTTGTTCTTCAAGATTTTACAGAAGAATCCACACACCTGGGTGACAGTTTGTGACTAATTTACTTTTTGATGAATTGTATGAATTTGTTCATTTTTATACAATCTGTTTACGCCCCAGTGAGTTTTTGGTTTAGGGTTGGACCTTCATGTTTAGTTTTTTTTAGTAAAAATTGTATGAACTGACCACAAATTCACTAAAATGTAAAATTGCTACATTTTCCCACAAGATTGGGTTGGAAGAACACTATCAAACATTAAAACCTTCATATGCATGTGCTTGACATTTTTCCATGCATGTTCTCGCAGGACTGGATTGACCTGGTCATCGCAGTGTCTCCACCGAAGGAATATGAAGATGAAGTGTACGTATAGTTGCATTGCTTCTTATAACACATGATATGTGACCGCACACAATGACAGCTCCACTGTCCCCCACATTCAATTTATTTCAGTGCATTATGTTGCTTGTCTCCTAACCCCCAATGAAAAAAAGCAGTCAGTGGTGTAAATGGCTCTCAGTAGTGAACCTGCCATCTGCTGTATGTCTTCAGCCCTAAAGCAGCATCAGTCAGACCCACTGCAAAGAAAAAGGTTTTCCAAGGCAGTGCCCCTGTGTACAGACAGGGCTACGTCCTTCAGATGAGGACCCCCCATGCCCTAACCTGATCGCCACTAGCCCAGTGGTAAAAGCCCCCCAAACCCATCCATACCATTCTGCAGTGTGCATCATGTACATGTGACAATCTCTTTGTCAATCTAGAAACCCACCCAGATGTTTTCAGTTGGGGATTTCCTCTGCTAATGATTCAGTTATGCAATAGTCAATACTCTTGTTGACAAGGCTATGCAGTCGTTCTGATTGATGTTGTTCAAAGGGACTGTTACATGTCATGACTCGTGCATTGATTATTGCTGCTTTGATCGGTTTTGCTACTGCATGTTACTGTAAATGTCTATAGCACTACTGTTTATGGATTCATGAAAAGATACTGCCATTGGTTCCCCAGAAACAATCTTTGAAACTAAAACAGTTGACGGATGAATACAGATGCTCATGAAAACAACATTTGTGTTTGAAAGCACTTATTGCTGCGCCACCGGTAATGGTGTGGTGGTTGCAGCAGATAGTAATTGTGCTTTTAAAAGGATAGTTCACCCAAAAATGCAATTCTGTTTTCATTTACTGACCTTCAAGTCATTCCAGACCCATAAGATTTTCATTCATCTTTGAAACACAAAAGGTGGATTTCTGTTTCCCCATTGAAAGTCCATTCCATTAAATGTCCATGAATCAAGCTGTTTAATCCAAGTCTTCTTAGGAGACACTATGTCATTATAAATGTATTTATTTGTGTTTTGAAGATGAATGAAAGTCTTATGGGTTTGGAATGACATGAGGGTGAATAAATGATGACAGAATTTTCATTTTTGGGTGAACTATTCTTTCGAGCATTATTTTCAAATTCTGTGAACCAATGGAGTGGCATATTCTTCTGTTTATTTATAGGTTTTATACATAGTAACCTGCTAATTTAAGTCTGTTTCTTTACTATGTGTGCAACCTTGTTTTCTTCAACCCTTGTGTGAATGTGCGATACCAACCCTCTCTTAAATATCTGTCAGATGAATTTGATTTTTATATTTGTCACTCTTTTTACAGGACATTCTTTTAAAAACCCACCATTGCATCAGTACAACGGACCACAGGGAGAATCAATAGCCATTCCTTAGTAGTAATTTTGCAAAAAGCAAATAATTTAGTATTTGTGTTGTAAATGAAGCAAATGCAGTTATTCACATCATTTATAAATGAGGCATCTGTGCTTTAGAATTTCTGTCTTTAGGCTATATTGTTGTAATTTGCTAAATAATAAACATGCATTAATAAAAATGTGTTTTTGCTTTGTTTTAAAGCCTTCTAATATGGTTTATAAAACGTGTTCTTCATTTCAAGCCATAAAAAGGAGAATTTATTCTGTGATGACGACATCCTCAGCTGTCCTGATTGGCTCATTTTCTCTTGCAATATCTCCAACACCTGTCAAATGATTAGTGGTCACTTAGTAACTGTTTTGTAGGATTGCTATCAGTCAAGGGCAGTAATAAGGTCCTTTCAATTCAGTCTCAACCACTTGTATTTAAGTGCAGGGCCAAACAGAACCACTCTATAGTTTCTCAGTTCTGGTCATTCACACTGACAGCAGAGTGCAGTGACAAAAAACCTGCACTCATTCATTTTCAATGTGTGATTTCCGGCAACACAAACACTTGTGATGCTATTTGGCCATGTCCCAATAATCACACAAAACGTGCATTCATGCTGTACCATTTGAACCATTCCATTCAGGTTTCACTGCTAATCATAGCACTGAGTATGTGTTGCTGAAAGTCTCCAAGGATATTTTACTTGCAGTTGATTCTGGTAAAACTGCTGTATTGGTGTTGCAAGACCTTACCACTGCCTTTGATACCATTGATCATAATATTCTTCTTTAGGTTTAGTTCATATCTTAAAGGTCCTTTTCTGTTGGATTAGTTTTTCTTATCCTCAGTGCCTATTATTAATGGAGTACCTCAGGGCTCCATTTTGGGTCCGCTTCTTTTTTAACTTATTTATATTACCTTTTGGAAATGTTATTATTTGGCACAATGTTTCTTTTCATTTTTAGGCTGATGATACTCAGATTTATTTGCCATTAAAATTTTAATAGTAAAAATATGTATTAATCATTTATTAATAAAAATGTAATAATACATTTGCCGTTATTTGCCTAGCATCTCCATTCGACCTTTGTCTTGACCTTCAACATTTTCCTCAAGAACATTAAGAAATGGTTGTCAAATAACTTTCTCCAACTTGATGAAGACAAAACTGAAATTATCTTTGGTCCCCCAAAATTGAAAGATGATCTTATTAGGGAGTTTTGTATTCATTTTCCTGTAATTTTTTCAAAGGTAAGAAACTTGGTGTCATCTTGGATTCAGAATTTTGCTTAACCAAGCAAATCAATTATTTTGTACAAATTATTTCCAAACATAAACCATTTTTTGTCTTTTAAAGATTTGGAGAAGGTTATTCACACTTTCATTACATCATGTTTAGACACTGTAACTCATTGTATTTGGGTCTTCCTCATTCATCCCTTGTTCACCTCCAGATGCATCAGAATGCTGCTGCAAGCCTGTTGACCAGTGCAAAGAAATATGACCCTGTTACCCACATCAGTCCATTGGTTCCTGGTCCATTTTAGGATTCAATTTAACATTTTTTCCATTACCATTTAAAAAAATAGGCTGAAAGCATATCTTTATTCCCAGACACTTTAAGTTGTCCTATTGTTTTTATTATTTTATATTTTATGTTTATGTTTATCTCTTTTTTTTATTCTGTTGGACTTGGGTTTTTCTCTGTTGAGCACTTTAGTCAGCTTCGCTGTGTTTAAATGTGCTATATAAATAAAATTTACCCACTTTCTTGCCAAGCAATACTGTTCTTAGTCTGAAAAATGTCAAAGCTTAGTATAACTATAAAACGTCTCAGGTTACGTATGTAACCATAACTGCGTCCTCTAGGGTCGCTATGGGGATATACAAGAAGAGGATGATGTGTAATCCCGGCACCCTTTTATACTGTATTGCGCAGGGTAATGACGTCATAGGCTGTCGCCGGCCAATGTCATTGTCGTTTTTAGATATATGCTTCAGACACCGGTCACACTGAAGGCGTTCCCCATAGCGACCCTAGAGGACGCAGTTCGAAGTTTCCTTGGAAGGGAACCCCTCCAGTATCACACAAAGGAATTCTCCATGGAGGAAGGGGCAAAAATGCCTCCTAGTCAATGTAAGAGACTGATAGACAATTATAAGAAACGCTACAGAAGAAGTAATTTCTCCCAATGTCGACCAGTTAGTAAACATAGGGGTGTACTTATTCCACAGAAGACTCAGGGGAGTGCATGCCAAGCACCAAGGCGAGCACCAAGTACCAACTCTACCATAGCAATGGGAGCCATCCCTTGGATGCATCAGCGGCTGTCAGTGACACTATCCCCTTCGGTCAAAGGCCTGAGCTACACACCAAAAATAACTTGCAAAGCAAAAGAGAACCCGGTCCCAGGGCAGAGCTCAAAGGCTTGGAATCAGATAGCATAGTGATTCCTTTAAGGGGATATTTCCAACCATCTAGGTTTCATCATATTACCAGACCCTGGCCTGTCAAATAGGGGGACTAATACATCTACCCCTAATTCTCCCAGGGGGACTCCTCGTAGAATCTCTCTCACCAGATTCCTCGAGCTGGTAGCAAATACCCCCGCAGTCAGATGGGAGACTTTAATGGTATCACTAAAGATACATATGAAGAGTGGGGCCCAAGGCGAGAACCAGGACCTGAACAACTCTGAGAAAGGGTATGATGCTGGCAGCAAGAAACCCTCACCGTAAAATTTTGACAGGCCTTACCATAGATATGGATTTTAGAAAGTGCACAGAATGCTCAGTGTGTGCACTTACCATAAACATGGATTTTAGAAAGCACTCAGTGCCATTGTGGAGGCCATAAAGAGGCCTAGCGACCTGTATGACTGCCTTATGGAGCTTCTTTGCACCTAAGGACCTCTACTCCTGGATTAAGAAAAGGACTCACATACTTGACCCTTGTGCATAACAGCTCCTGAGAGCAACATGCTCAAGATGACCCATCAAGCCACGGAGGGGCACTATTGCTCACAGTCCAACAGGGGGCCAAAAGGAAGGAATAGCAACCTGGTATGACTGCTTCACAGGCTCAAGGGAGCAGAGTACTCAACTCTCAGAGTGAGAGGAGAACTCATATGCTTGGAAATGCGCATGATGGGGCACCAGAAGTGGCGTAGTCATAGGAGGCTAGGGCTGGGTATCGTTCAAAAGTTTTAGATAACGATACCGATATCGTTCCTGAACGATACCGACTTCGATACCTTGAATCGCTGTGTTCTCTCTTCCATGATCGCTGCTCTGACAGAGGTAATAACATATTTAATTTCAGGAACATTACATGGCCAAAAACACAGATTAGATGGCAATTGGAAGTTATTACAAAAACTCAAAGGTGGTTTAAAGTGAGTTATATGTAAAAGAGGATACAAATCTTATTTATTGTCTTATGTAGCATGATGCTACAGTGTGCATGAATGGTCACATAACACGCTTTCGGTCGTGTAGTATGAATGAACGGACGTCTGAATATGATCGGAACTCCACGCAGAATGACTTCTGGTCTGTCGCTTGTCGTTTGTCGGAGATAGTGGAAAGCCGGCTTGAAACACAGTGGAAATGCCAGTATGACGAGGATCGTTTTCATTTTAAAACAAAAACGCACCAGTGTAAATGTAGTCTTACATCTAAGGGGGCTGGGACGCATTCACACTACAGCCTCACGTGTGCGCCACATCTCCAAGTGTAGCTAGTGTAGGTGTGAACTAGTAGGTGTGTTCGACTTGGCGCGAACCGACTGTGCAGACCGATCAGTGTATTACAGTACCATGAGCGCTATAGAGAGCAGACTGCTCCGTGTGCTTTCTAATCGCTCTTGCGGATGTCAAACACTGATCAATCTGCGCCGCTCCACTTCTAGTCGAACACACCGGCTAGTGCTGCAGGCTTATTGGCTCACTGACGCTGATAAGATTAACCCCTTAGGTATCGAAATTTGGTAACAAACGACGAGATGTTTTTCGATACTGGATGGTATCGAGGCAATTCAGTCGGTGCCTAAAAAGTATCGAACTCGATACCCAGCCCTATAGGAGACCCTCCAATTGAGGGGAGCACCACCAACTCAACCATAAAGGCAGTCACATGATGGGAGCTCCGGGGATCAGCATGCTCATAAGTGACCCTGTAATGATGGGTGCATTGCCAGGCTCAAACACTGAGGCAGCCGTCAGGGAGGCTCAATTAACCTGGTATGGGTGCCTCACGAAGCTCAAGGGAGTGGAGTACTCAACTTTCAAAAATCAGAGGGGAACTCAAACACTCACCTTGGGAGCAGCATGCTCATAGGCGACCCTCTAGAGTGAGGGGAGCACTGCTAAGCTCAACCATTTGTTGTAGCCACTTACCCTGTAACTAAATGGAATAAGAGGGGAATAAGCACCGCTTTAAATTACAGCCCACAAATGTTGTATTTACACTGTAACTACATGGAACAAGGAGGTAACAAGCACCACTTTAATTTACAGACCGCAACTGTTGTATTTTCACTGTAACTACATGGAACAAGGGAGGAACAATGTGGTGCGGGAGCAATACAAGACGGTTTCCCATCCACTGTAAAGTTTTTTTTGCTAAGTCCAACTTTTATCACAATACAGTTGTTTTCCTACAGTGAAAATGGAACATGAAGACATACATTAGAAAATGTTATTTTTATTTGAAAATGTTTTTTTTCTTTATTAAAACATTGTTGTGGATGTAGCATTAGATTAAAATCAGGCACAGAAATTATTAAAAACACAATCACAATGTAAAAATGGTTTGTTGTTTTAACTTAAATTATGTAGCCTAACCTGCTTGCCTTAATATTTTGAGTTCATTTAAACTAAAAATTTGAGTTGATGCATAGAAAGAGATTAGATTATTCAGCAGAAACTCATCTGAACACATTTGTGAATCTAAGCTGATTTGACACAAGATTTTTTTAAAGTTATGACAAATCATGAATGTATCATAATATCATGTGGAGTTATTTGTACTAAAATGACCCAGCAGCTTATTGATACACAACTGACATTTATAGCAAAGGGATCTGTGGTTTTTGATGTCACTTTGAATTACAGAAGTGGCAAAATCCTCCTTTTTTTAAATAGGACCCCAAAAATAAATGTTTTAATGGTAACTATACAAACAATATATTGAATATTTTTGTAGTCATACCCTCATTGGTGGCTGAGCCCCCCTAAAATTGAAGTCTTAGTCCACTCCCTTGCCTTATATTAAATACTTACAATGGAAAATTTAAACTTTAAAATTCATGTTTGTATTTTACTTGTGCTGCACAAAAAAAATAAATAAATAAATAAAAAAACATGGTAAACTGTCATGATCAGTGCATCTTGTCTAAACTAGGGGGCACAATATACCTTCTTAAATTCTGCCCATCCTCTGATTCCAAACACACTGTTCTTGTCCTCTCCTGTAATCTCCATTATTAATGTGCTGCAGTTAAAATCAAAGAATGTATCCCATATGGCATCCAAATGCAGCCCAGGTCTTTCTAGCACAAACTGTGCTAACTTTGAAATGTGAAAATTTTTTATTGCTGTTAAATTGTTATTGCTATTTTTTTAGTAATAAATTAATACTTTTAAAGTAATATTAATGTGGTCCTGATTTGCTGTGTTTGTGTCAGGTTGTTGATGATATTGTGCATATTAATGTCTACTCCATCATCATTGTCATCAAGATCAAATAGACTGTCTCTGAAAGTCTGCCGTTTTACATGGTAATCTGCAGCGCTGACTTCGAATTAGAGCAATTACTAATTAGAGCAAAAAGTAATTGCCTCTAATTCTACCGGGGTTAATTAATTTATTTATCTCTCAGTTGCAGCGAATTAATCATTGTGATTTGAATTGTGAATTGAATTGAGCAGTTAATTAAGAAACAGTGTCTTCCCTCATATGAGTTCATTATTGGGATTGCCATTATCTAAATGTATTAATTATTAATTAT
>NW_015555819.1:967156-970047 GCF_001515605.1 Sinocyclocheilus anshuiensis
CCTTGAATCGCTGTGTTCTCTCTTCCATGATCGCTGCTCTGACAGAGGTAATAACATATTTAATTTCAGGAACATTACATGGCCAAAAACACAGATTAGATGGCAATTGGAAGTTATTACAAAAACTCAAAGGTGGTTTAAAGTGAGTTATATGTAAAAGAGGATACAAATCTTATTTATTGTCTTATGTAGCATGATGCTACAGTGTGCATGAATGGTCACATAACACGCTTTCGGTCGTGTAGTATGAATGAACGGACGTCTGAATATGATCGGAACTCCACGCAGAATGACTTCTGGTCTGTCGCTTGTCGTTTGTCGGAGATAGTGGAAAGCCGGCTTGAAACACAGTGGAAATGCCAGTATGACGAGGATCGTTTTCATTTTAAAACAAAAACGCACCAGTGTAAATGTAGTCTTACATCTAAGGGGGCTGGGACGCATTCACACTACAGCCTCACGTGTGCGCCACATCTCCAAGTGTAGCTAGTGTAGGTGTGAACTAGTAGGTGTGTTCGACTTGGCGCGAACCGACTGTGCAGACCGATCAGTGTATTACAGTACCATGAGCGCTATAGAGAGCAGACTGCTCCGTGTGCTTTCTAATCGCTCTTGCGGATGTCAAACACTGATCAATCTGCGCCGCTCCACTTCTAGTCGAACACACCGGCTAGTGCTGCAGGCTTATTGGCTCACTGACGCTGATAAGATTAACCCCTTAGGTATCGAAATTTGGTAACAAACGACGAGATGTTTTTCGATACTGGATGGTATCGAGGCAATTCAGTCGGTGCCTAAAAAGTATCGAACTCGATACCCAGCCCTATAGGAGACCCTCCAATTGAGGGGAGCACCACCAACTCAACCATAAAGGCAGTCACATGATGGGAGCTCCGGGGATCAGCATGCTCATAAGTGACCCTGTAATGATGGGTGCATTGCCAGGCTCAAACACTGAGGCAGCCGTCAGGGAGGCTCAATTAACCTGGTATGGGTGCCTCACGAAGCTCAAGGGAGTGGAGTACTCAACTTTCAAAAATCAGAGGGGAACTCAAACACTCACCTTGGGAGCAGCATGCTCATAGGCGACCCTCTAGAGTGAGGGGAGCACTGCTAAGCTCAACCATTTGTTGTAGCCACTTACCCTGTAACTAAATGGAATAAGAGGGGAATAAGCACCGCTTTAAATTACAGCCCACAAATGTTGTATTTACACTGTAACTACATGGAACAAGGAGGTAACAAGCACCACTTTAATTTACAGCCCGCAACTGTTGTATTTACCCTGTAACTACATGGAATAATGGGGGAACAAGCACCACTAAATTACAGCCCGCAAATGTTGTGTTTACCCTGTAACTACATGGAACAACGAGGTAACAAGCACCACTTTAATTTACAGACCGCAACTGTTGTATTTTCACTGTAACTACATGGAACAAGGGAGGAACAATGTGGTGCGGGAGCAATACAAGACGGTTTCCCATCCACTGTAAAGTTTTTTTTGCTAAGTCCAACTTTTATCACAATACAGTTGTTTTCCTACAGTGAAAATGGAACATGAAGACATACATTAGAAAATGTTATTTTTATTTGAAAATGTTTTTTTTCTTTATTAAAACATTGTTGTGGATGTAGCATTAGATTAAAATCAGGCACAGAAATTATTAAAAACACAATCACAATGTAAAAATGGTTTGTTGTTTTAACTTAAATTATGTAGCCTAACCTGCTTGCCTTAATATTTTGAGTTCATTTAAACTAAAAATTTGAGTTGATGCATAGAAAGAGATTAGATTATTCAGCAGAAACTCATCTGAACACATTTGTGAATCTAAGCTGATTTGACACAAGATTTTTTTAAAGTTATGACAAATCATGAATGTATCATAATATCATGTGGAGTTATTTGTACTAAAATGACCCAGCAGCTTATTGATACACAACTGACATTTATAGCAAAGGGATCTGTGGTTTTTGATGTCACTTTGAATTACAGAAGTGGCAAAATCCTCCTTTTTTTAAATAGGACCCCAAAAATAAATGTTTTAATGGTAACTATACAAACAATATATTGAATATTTTTGTAGTCATACCCTCATTGGTGGCTGAGCCCCCCTAAAATTGAAGTCTTAGTCCACTCCCTTGCCTTATATTAAATACTTACAATGGAAAATTTAAACTTTAAAATTCATGTTTGTATTTTACTTGTGCTGCACAAAAAAAATAAATAAATAAATAAAAAAACATGGTAAACTGTCATGATCAGTGCATCTTGTCTAAACTAGGGGGCACAATATACCTTCTTAAATTCTGCCCATCCTCTGATTCCAAACACACTGTTCTTGTCCTCTCCTGTAATCTCCATTATTAATGTGCTGCAGTTAAAATCAAAGAATGTATCCCATATGGCATCCAAATGCAGCCCAGGTCTTTCTAGCACAAACTGTGCTAACTTTGAAATGTGAAAATTTTTTATTGCTGTTAAATTGTTATTGCTATTTTTTTAGTAATAAATTAATACTTTTAAAGTAATATTAATGTGGTCCTGATTTGCTGTGTTTGTGTCAGGTTGTTGATGATATTGTGCATATTAATGTCTACTCCATCATCATTGTCATCAAGATCAAATAGACTGTCTCTGAAAGTCTGCCGTTTTACATGGTAATCTGCAGCGCTGACTTCGAATTAGAGCAATTACTAATTAGAGCAAAAAGTAATTGCCTCTAATTCTACCGGGGTTAATTAATTTATTTATCTCTCAGTTGCAGCGAATTAATCATTGTGATTTGAATTGTGAATTGAATTGAGCAGTTAATTAAGAAACAGTGTCTTCCCTCATATGAGTTCATTATTGGGATTGCCATTATCTAAATGTATTAATTATTAAT
>NW_015555819.1:970057-970453 GCF_001515605.1 Sinocyclocheilus anshuiensis
TAATTGTTTGTTATTGTTTATTATATATTTATTATATATATTACAGTTTTTCTCGATTGCTAACACACAGTTCATGAAACGTACTCGGTTCCTAACGTAACCTCGGTTCCCTGAGATACAGGAACGAGTACTGCGTCTGCTAAGATGCTTTGGGAAAACTCCTTTTTCTCCGAATACTGAAGCCTTTTCAAAAACGCAGTGTAACTGCACGGCCATTGGTTCGTGCAGTGTATCAAAAACGAACCAATGGCTTGGCAGCAGAGCTGCACGAGCCTATGGCGACACAGCCCGCCAGAGCCCACCAATTTGGGCGGGGCATCTGGCTATAGAAGTGTGCACTTCGCCATAGGATTCTCAGGTTACTTAGACTGAAGCGACAACCGAGTAGTGCAGCTA
>NW_015555819.1:970481-971691 GCF_001515605.1 Sinocyclocheilus anshuiensis
CGTGCAGCTACATAGCATGGCCAGCAACGCAGTACTCGTTCCCGTATCTCAGGGAACCGAGGATACGTTAGTAGCCGAGTACGTTCCCTATCGATACTTCACTCGTACTGCGTCTGCTAAGACGCTTTGGGGAACCAGTACAATCCCGCCGTGCTATGTTAGAGGAACGACCAATGCTTGAACTTGCCTTGAGCACCAAGGGCCCAGAGGGACCAAGTAATTGCAGGGAAGCCCCACAGGAAACGATAGGACCAAAATCACAGAGGTCTGCCCGGCGCTAATTAATCGTTCCAAGAAAAATCATACAGCCTCGGAACCCAGTGGGGGCCAAGAGCGTACAGAGAAGGCAAACGCCGGGACATCCAGATTATAAAACCTGGTAAATGTGGACGGCGAGGCCCAGCCGGCCGCCGCACAAATTTCTGCAATGGAAACTCCACTAGACCGAGCCCAGGAAGAGGCAATGCCTCTTGTTGAGTGGGCTCTTACTCCCACGAAGCATTGAAGGCCCAAAGAAGAGTACGCTAGCTTGATAGCATCAATTATCCATTTGGAAAGTCTCTGCTTCTTGACCGGAAAATTCAAGGCAGGTAGGGCTCACCAAGAGCGCCTGCAGATCTCCCATACGCTTTACCGATGCTAACGCCAGTAGCAGAGCGGTTTTTAGCGTCAGGAGACGAAGGTCAACAGACTGTAGCAGCTCGAGCAGTCTGCAGAGCCCTCAACACCGTGGGCAGGTCCCATGTAGGGACGGTGACAGGGCGAGGCGGGTTGAGCCATTTAAGAGCATAGAGCCGCCTTGTAGAAGGTGCTCTAGCCTGAGATATTGTGTTTAGCATGCTCTCGGGGAGGTCTGCAGGCTCCCATCGAGAGGCCAGAGGTGCAGCGCCCACAGATCGGGCTGGGGGTGCCATATCATTCTGTTCGCCTGAGAGAGGAGGTCTCGTCTCAGGGTGATGGGCCATGGGGCTGCTAGAAGCAGCTAGGACAGCTCTGCGAACCAGTATTGGTTCCTCCAGAGCGGGGCCACCAACAGAACCTTGTGTTTCCGCTCATTGATTCGCCTGATTACCTGTGGGATCAGGGCAATCGGGGGAAAAGCGTAAAGGAGGAGGTTGGGCCAGTCGTGGGCCAACGCATCCCTGTCCTTCGAAAAAGTAAATTGGGCAGTGAGAGTTGTCTTCTGAGGCGAAGAGGTCGTCCTCTGCCT